>NW_027553081.1:0-47092 GCF_045843805.1 Urocitellus parryii
TTTCAATGTTTAGGTTTCACTCTATTTTCTCCTATATGGATACAATGTAGTTGTGAACGCTAAATCAAAACACGGTGTGTGCTAGCTCTTTAAAACTTGGCATCAATAATGTAGTTCCTAGTTCTATCGCTATGGTTTGTGTCCTATTGAAGTAGCCCAAGCAGAGACTGACGAGAATGAAATTCATTGAAATTGGTTGCCAAGCTTCCAAAAAACTACGAGTTTCCTGAAATCTCACCAAACATTTTTTCCCCAATCTTGATGATACTTGCAGTTCATGATCAGTACACCAATCCCACTTGGCTCACCAAATTTCGTTGTTCTAGGTTAAACCGTTCCTTTGCAGTAACCGTTTTCATCTTTAGGTTTCACTCTGTTTTCTCCTATATTGGATACATGTAGTTGGAACTCTAAATCAAACACGGTTTGTGCTAGCTCTTTGAAACTTGGCACAATAATGTAGTTCCAAGTTTCTATCGCTATGGTTTGTGTCCTATTGAAGTAGCCCCAAGCAGAGACTGACGATAATCACATTCATTGAAAGGGGTTGCCAAGCTTCCAAAAAAATCCGAGTTTCCTGAAATCTCAGCAAACATTTTTTCACCCAATCTTGATGATACTTGCAGGTAATGATCAGTACACCAATCCCACTTGGCTCACCAAATTTCGTTCTTCTAGGTTAAACCGTTCCTTTGCAGTAACCGTTTTCATGTTTAGGTTTCACTCTGTTTTCTCCTATATGGATACATGTAGTTGGAACTCTAAATCAAACACGGTTTGTGCTAGCTCTTGAAACTTGGCACAATAATGTAGTTCCAAGTTCTATCACTAATGGTTTGTGTCCTATTGAAGTAGCCCGAAGCAGAGACTGATGAGAATCACTTTCATTGAAAGGTTTTGCCAAGCTTCCAAAAAAAACTACGAGTTTCCTGAAATCTCACCAAACATTTTTTCACCAATCTTGATGATACTTGCAGGTAATGATCCGTAATCCAATCACACTTGGGCTCACCAAATTTCGTTCTTCTAGGTTAAACGTTCCTTTGCAGTAACCGTTTTCATGTTTAGGTTTCACTCTGTTTTCTCCTATATGGATACATGTAGTTGGAACTCTAAATCAAACACGGTTTGTGATAATTCTTTGAAACTTGGCACAATAATGTAGTTCCTAGTTCTATCGCTTTGGTTTGTGTCCTATTGAAGTAGCCCCGAGCAGAGACTGACGAGAATCACTTTCATTGAAAGGGGTTGCCAAGCTTCCAAAAAACTACGAGGTTCCTGAAATCTCAGCAAACATTTTTTCCCCCAATCTTGATGATACTTGCAGATAATGATCAGTACACCAATCCCACTTGGCTCACCAAATTTCGTTCTTCTAGGTTAAACTGTTCCTTTGCAGTAACCGTTTTCATGTTTAGGTTTCACTCTGTTTTCTCCTATATGGATACATGTAGTTTGGAACTCTAAATCAAACATGGTTTGTGCTAGAACTTTGAAACTTGGCACAATAATGTAGTTCCAAGTTCTATCGCTATGGTTTGTGTCCTATTGAAGTAGCCCCAAGCAGAGACTGACGAGAATCACTTTCATTGAACGGGGTTGCCAAGCTTCCAAAAAACTACGAGTTTCCTGAAATCTCAGCAAACATTTTTTCCCCCAATCTTGATGATACTTGCAGATAATGATCAGTACACCAATCCCACCTGGCTCACCAAATTTCGTTCTTCTAGGTAAACCGTTCCTTTGCAGTAACCGTTTTCATGTTTAGGTTTTCACTCTGTTTTCTCCTATATGGATACATGTAGTTGGAACACTAAATCAAACACGGTTTGTGCTAGCTCTTTGAAACTTGGCACAATAATGTAGTTCCAAGTTCTATCACTATGGTTTGTGTCCTATTGAAGTAGCCCGAAGCAGAGACTGATGAGAATCACTTTCATTGAAAGGTTTTGCCAAGCTTCCAAAAAAAACTACGAGTTTCCTGAAATCTCACCAAACATTTTTTCACCAATCTTGTTGATACTTGCAGGTAATGATCCGTAATCCAATCACACTTGGCTCAACAAATTTCGTTCTTCTAGGTTAAACCGTTCATGTGCAGTAACCGTTTTCATGTTTAGGTTTCACTCTGTTTTCTCCTATATGGATACATGTAGTTGGAACTCTAAATCAAACACGGTTTGTGATAATTCTTTGAAACTTGGCACAATAATGTAGTTCCAAGTTCTATCGCTATGGTTTGTGTCCTATTGAAGTAGCCCGAAGCAGAGACTGACGAGAATCACTTTCATTGAAAGGGGTTGCCAAGCTTCCGTAAAACTACGAGTTTCCTGAAATCTCAAAAACATTTTTTCACCCAATCTTGATGATACTTGCAGGTAATGATCAGTACTCCAATCCACTTGGCTCACCAAATTTCGTTCTTCTAGGTTAAACCGTTCCTTTGCAGTAACCATTTTCATGTTTAGGTTTCACTCTATTTTCTCCTATATGGATACATGTAGTTGGAACTCTAAATCAAACACGGTTTGTGCTAGCTCTTTGAAACTTGGCACAATAATGTAGTTCCTAGCTCTATCGCTTTGGTTTGTGTCCTATTGAAGTAGCCCCAAGCAGAGACTGACGAGAATCACTTTCATTGAAAGGGGTTGCCAAGCTTCCAAAAAATTACGAGTTTTCTGAAATATCAGCAAACATTTTTTCCCCAATCTTGATGATACTTGCAGTTCATGATCAGTACACCAATCCCACTTGGCTCACCAAATTTCGTTCTTCTAGGGTAAACCGTTCCTTTGCAGTAACCGTTTTCATGTTTAGGTTTCACTCTGTTTTCTCCTATATGGATACATGTAGTTGGAACTCTAAATCAAACATGGTTTGTGCTAATTCTTTGAAACTTGGCACAATAATGTAGTTCCTAGTTCTATCGCTATGGTTTGTGTCCTATTGAAGTAGCCCCAAGCAGAGACTGACGAGAATTAAATTCATTGAAATTTGGTTGCCAAGCTTCCAAAAAACTACGAGTTTCCTGAAATATCAGCAAACATTTTTTCCCCCAATCTTGATGATATTTGCAGTTCATGATCAGTAATCCAATCCCACTTGGCTCACCAAATTTCGTTCTTCTAGGTTAAACCGTTCCTTTGCAGTAACCGTTTTCATGTTTAGGTTTCACTCTGTTTTCTCCTATATGGATACATGTAGTTGGAACTATGAATCAAATACGGTTTGTGCTAGCTCTGTGAATCTTGGCACAATAATGTAGTTCCAAGTTCTATCGCTATGGTTTGTGTCCTATTGAAGTAGCCCCAAGCAGAGACTGACGATAATCACATTCATTGAAAGGGGTTGCCAAGCTTCCAAAAAACTACGAGTTTCCTGAAATCTCAGCAAACATTTTTTCACCCAATCTTGATGATACTTGCAGGTAATGATCAGTACACCAATCCCACTTGGCTCACCAAATTTCGTTCTTCTAGGTTAAACCGTTCCTTTGCAGTAACCGTTTTCATGTTTAGGTTTCACTCTGTTTTCTCCTATATGGATACATGTAGTTGGAACTCTAAATCAAACACGGTTTGTGCTAGCTCTTTGAAACTTGGCACAATAATGTAGTTCCTAGTTCTATGGCTATGGTTTGTGTCCTATTGAAGTAGCCGCAAGCAGAGACTGACGAAAATCACTTTCATTGAAAGGGGTTTCCAAGTTTCCAAAAAAACTACGAGTTTCCTGAAATCTCAGCCATCATTTTTTCACCAATCTTGATGATACTTGCAGGTAATGATCAGTAATCCAATCCCACTTGGCTCACCAAATTTCGTTCTTCTAGGTTAAACCGTTCCTTTGCAGTAACCGTTTTCATGTTTAGCTTTCACTCTGTTTTCTCCTATATGGATACATGTAGTTGGAACTCTAAACCAAAGACGGTTTGTGCTAGCTCCATGAAACCAGGCACAATAATGTAGTTCCAAGTTCTATAGCTATGGTTTGTGTCCTATTGAAGTATCCCCAAGCAGAGACTGACGAGAATCACTTTCATTGGAAGGGGTTGCCAAGCTTCCAAAAAACTACGAGTTTCCTGAAATCTCAGCAAACATTTTTTCACCAATCTTTGATGATACTTGCAGGTAATGATCAGTAATCAAATCCCACTTGGCTCACCAAATTTCGTTCTTCTAGGTTAAACCGTTCCTTTGCAGTAACGTTTTCATGTTTAGCTTTCACTCTGTTTTCTCCTATATGGATACATGTAGTTGGAACTCTAAATCAAACACGGTTTGTGCTAATTCTTTGAAACTTGGCACAATAATGTAGTTCCAAGTTCTATCGCTATTGTTTGTGTCCTATTGAGGTAGCCCGAAGCAGAGACTGACGAGAATCACTTTCATTGAAAGGGGTTGCCAAGCTTCCGTAAAACTACGAGTTTCCTGAAATCTCAGCAAACATTTTTTCACCCAATCTTGATGATACTTGCAGGTAATGATCAGTACACCAATCCCACTTGGCTCACCAAATTTCGTTCTTCTAGGTTAAACCGTTCCTTTGCAGTAACCATTTTCATGTTTAGGTTTCACTCTGTTTTCTCCTATATGGATACATGTAGTTGGAACTCTAAATCAAACGCGGTTTGTGCTAGCTCTTTGAAACTTGGCACAATAATGTAGTTCCAAGTTCTATCGCTATGGTTTGTATCCTATTGAAGTAGCCCCAAGCAGAGACTGATGTGAATCACATTCATTGAAATTGGTTGCCAAGCTTCCAAAAAAATACGAGTTTCCTGAAATCTCAGCACACATTTTTTCACCCAATCTGGATGATACGTGCAGGTAATGATCAGTACACCAATCCCACTTGGCTCACCAAATTTCGTTCTTCTAGGTTAAACCGTTCCTTTGCAGTAACCGTTTTCATGTTTAGGTTTCACTCTGTTTTCTCCTATATGGATACATGTAGTTGGAACTCTAAATCAAACACGGTTTGTGCTAGCTCTTTGAAACTTGGCACAATAATGTAGTTCCAAGTTCTATGGCTATGGTTTGTGTCCTATTGAAGTAGCTGCAAGCAGAGACTGACGAGAATCACTTTCATTGAAAGGGTTGCCAAGCTTCCAAAAAAACTACGAGTTTCCTGAAATCTCACCAAACATTTTTTCACCAATCTTGATGATACTTGCAGGTAATGATCAGTAATCCAATCCCACTTGGCTCACCAAATTTCGTTCTTCTAGGTTAAACGTTCCTTTGCAGTAACCGTTTTCATGTTTAGGTTTCACTCTGTTTTCTCCTATATGGATACATGTAGTTGGAACTCTAAATCAAAGACGGTTTTTGCTAGCTCTTTGAAACCAGGCACAATAATGTAGTTCCAAGTTCTATCCCTATGGTTTGTGTCCTATTGAAGTAGCCCCAAGCAGAGACTGACGAGAATCACTTTCATTGGAAGGGGTTGCCAAGCTTCCGTGAAACTACGAGTTTCCTGAAATCTCAGCAAACATTTTTTCACCAATCTTGATGATACTTGCAGGTAATGATCAGAAATCCAATCCCACTTGGCTCACCAAATTTCGTTCTTCTAGGTTAAACCGTTTCCTTTGCAGTAACCGTTTTCATGTTTAGCTTTCACTCTGTTATCTCCATATGGATACATGTAGTTGGAACTCTAAATCAAACACGGTTTGTGCTAATTCTTTGAAACTTGGCACAATAATGTAGTTCCAAGTTCTATCACTATGGTTTGTGTCCTATTGAAGTAGCCCGAAGCAGAGACTGACGAGAATCACTTTCATTGAAAGGGGTTGCCAAGCTTCCGTAAAACTACGAGTTTCCTGAAATCTCAGCAAACATTTTTTCACCCAATCTTGATGATACTTGCAGGTAATGATCAGTACAACAATCCAACTTGGCTCACCAAATTTCGTTCTTCTAGGTTAAACCGTTCCTTTGCAGTAACCGTTTTCATGTTTAGGTTTCACTCTGTTTTCTCCTATATGGATACATGTAGTTGGAACTCTAAATCAAACACGGTTTGTGCTAATTCTTGGAAACTTGGCACAATAATGTAGTTCCAAGTTCTATCGCTATGGTTTGTGTCCTATTGAAGTAGCCCGAAGCAGAGACTGACGAGAATCACTTTCATTGAAATTGGTTGCCAAGCTTCCAAAAAACTACGAGTTTCCTGAAATCTCACCAAACATTTTTTCACCAATCTTGATGATACTTGCAGGTAATGATCAGTAATCCAATCCCACTTGGCTCACCAAATTTCGTTCTTCTAGGTTAAACCGTTCCTTTGCTGTAACCGTTTTCATGTTTAGCTTTCACTCTGTTTTCTCCTATATGGATACATGTAGTTGGAACTCTAAATCAAACACGGTTTGTGCTAGCTCCATGAAACCAGGCACAATAATGTAGTTCCAAGTTCTATCGCTATGGTTTGTGTCCTATTGAAGTAGCCCAAGCAGAGACTGACGAGAATCACTTTCATTGGAACGGGTTGCCAAGCTTCCGTGAAACTACGAGTTTCCTGAAATCTTCAGCAAACATTTTTTCAGCAATCTTGATGATACTTGCAGGTAATGATCAGTAATCTAATCCCACTTGGCTCACCAAATTTCGTTCTTCTAGGTTAAACCGTTCCTTTGCAGTAACCGTTTTCATGTTTAGCTTTCACTCTGTTTTCTCCTATATGGATACATGTAGTTGGAACTCTAAATCAAACACGGATTGTGCTAGCTCTTTTAAACTTGGCACAATAATGTAGTTCCAAGTTCTATCGCTATGGTTTGTGTCCTATTGAAGAAGCCCCAAGCAGAGACTGACGAGAATCACTTTCATTGAAAGGGGTTGCCAAGCTTGAAAAAAAAATACGAGTTTCCTGAAATCTCACCAAACATTTTTTCACCAATCTTGATGATACTTGCAGGTAATGATCAGTAATCCAATCCCACTTGGCTCACCAAATTTCGTTCTTCTAGGTTAAACCGTTCCTTTTCAGTAACCGTTTTCATGTATAGGTTTCACTCTGTTTTCTCCTATATGGATACATGTAGTTGGAACTCTAAATAAAACACGGTTTGTGCTAATTCTTTGAAACTTGGCACAATAATGTAGTTCCAAGTTCTATCGCTATGGTTTGTGTCCTATTGAGGTAGCCCGAAGCAGAGACTGACGAGAATCACTTTCATTGAAAGGTGTTGCCAAGCTTCCGTAAAACTACGAGTTTCCTGAAATCTCAGCAAACATTTTTTCACCCAATCTTGATGATACTTGCAGGTAATGATCAGTACACCAATCCCACTTGGCTCACCAAATTTCGTTCTTCTAGGTTAAACCGTTCCTTTGCAGTAACCATTTTCATGTTTAGGTTTCACTCTGTTTTCTCCTATATGGATACATGTAGTTGGAACTCTAAATCAAACGCGGTTTGTGCTAGCTCTTTGAAACTTGGCACAATAATGTAGTTCCAAGTTCTATCGCTATGGTTTGTATCCTATTGAAGTAGCCCCAAGCAGAGACTGATGTAAATCACATTCATTGAAATTGGTTGCCAAGCTTCCGTAAAAATACGAGTTTCCTGAAATCTCAGCAAACATTTTTTCACCCAATCTTGATGATACGTGCAGGTAATGATCAGTACACCAATCCCACTTGGCTCACCAAATTTCGTTCTTCTAGGTTAAACCGTTCCTATGCAGTAACCGTTTTCATGTTTAGGTTTCACTCTGTTTTCTCCTATATGGATACATGTAGTTGGAACTCTAAATCAAAGACGGTTTGTGCTAGCTCTTTGAAACCAGGCACAATAATGTAGTTCCAAGTTCTATCGCTATGGTTTGTGTCCTATTGAAGTAGCCCGAAGCAGAGACTGACGAGAATCACTTTCATTGAAAGGGGTTGCCAAGCTTCCGTAAAACTACGAGTTTCCTGAAATCTCAGCAAACATTTTTTCACCCAATCTTGATGATACTTGCAGGTAATGATCAGTACACCAATCCCACTTGGCTCACGAATTTCGTTCTTCTAGGTTAAACCGTTCCTTTGCAGTAACCGTTTTCATGTTTAGGTTTCACTCTGTTTTCTCCTATATGGATACATGTAGTTGGAACTCTAAATCAAAGACGGTTTGTGCTAGCTCTTTGAAACTTGGCACAATAATGTAGTTCCAAGGTCTATGGCTATGGTTTGTGTCCTATTGAAGTAGCTGCAAGCAGAGACTGACGAGAATCACATTCATTGAAAGGGGTTGCCAAGCTTCCAAAAAAACTACGAGTTTCCTGAAATCTCACCAAATATTTTTTCACCAATCTTGATGATACTTGCAGGTAATGATCAGTAATCCAATCCCACTTGGCTCACCAAATTTCGTTCTTCTAGGTTAAACCGTTCCTTTGCAGTAACCGTTTTCATGTTTAGCTTTCCACTCTGTTATCTCCCATATGGATACATGTAGTTGGAACTCTAAATCAAACACGGTTTGTGCTAATTCTTTGAAACTTGGCACAATAATGGAGTTCCAAGTTCTATCACTATGGTTTGTGTCCTATTGAAGTAGCCCGAAGCAGAGACTGACGAGAATCACTTTCATTGAAAGGGGTTGCCAAGCTTCCGTAAAACTACGAGTTTCCTGAAATCTCAGCAAACATTTTTTCACCCAATATTGATGATACTTGCAGGTAATCATCAGTACACCAATCCCACTTGGCTCACCAAATTTCGTTCTTCTAGGTTAAACCGTTCCTTTGCAGTAACAGTTTTCATGTTTAGTTTTCACTCTGTTTTCTCCTATATGGATACATGTAGTTGGAACTCTAAATCAAACACGGTTTGTGCTAATTATTTGAAACTTGGCACAATAATGTAGTTCCAAGTTCTATCGCTATGGTTTGTGTCCTATTGAAGTATCCCGAAGCAGAGACTGACGAGAATCACTTTCATTGAAAGGGGTTGCCAAGCTTCCGTAAAACTACGAGTTTCCTGAAATCTCAGCAAACATTTTTTCACCCAATCTTGATGATACTTGCAGGTAATGATCAGTACAACAATCCAACTTGGCTCACCAAATTTCGTTCTTCTAGGTTTAAACCGTTCCTTTGCAGTAACCGTTTTCATGTTTAGGTTTCACATGTTTTCTCCTATATGGATACATGTAGTTGGAACTCTAAATCAAACGCGGTTTGTGCTAGCTCTTTGAAACTTTGCACAATAATGTAGTTCCAAGTTCTATCGCTATGGTTTGTATCCTATTGAAGTAGCCCCAAGCAGAGACTGACGAGAATCACATTCATTGAAATTGGTTGCCAAGCTTCCAAAAAACTACGAGTTTCCTGAAATCTCACCAAACATTTTTTCACCAATCTTGATGATACTTGCAGGAAATGATCAGTAATCCAATCCCACTTGGCTCACCAAATTTCGTTCTTCTAGGTTAAACCGTTCCTTTGCTGTAACCGTTTTCATGTTTAGGTTTCACTCTGTTTTCTCCTATATGGATACATGTAGTTGGAACTCTAAATCAAACACGGTTTGTGCTAACTCCATGAAACCAGGCACAATAATGTAGTTCCAAGTTCTATCGCTATGGTTTGTGTCCTATTGAAGTAGCCCCAAGCAGAGACTGACGAGAATCACTTTCATTGGAACGGGTTGCCAAGCTTCCGTGAAACTACGAGTTTCCTGAAATCTCAGCAAACATTTTTTCACCAATCTTGATGATACTTGCAGGTAATGATCAGTAATCCAATCCCACTTGGCTCACCAAATTTCGTTCTTCTAGGTTAAACCGTTCCTTTGCAGTAACCGTTTTCATGTTTAGGTTTCACTCTGTTTTCTCCTATATGGATACATGTAGTTGGAACTCTAAATCAAAGACGGTTTGTGCTAGCTCTTTGAAACCAGGCACAATAATGTAGTTCCAAGTTCTATCGCTATGGTTTGTGTCCTATTGAAGTAGCCCCAAGCAGAGACTGACGAGAATCACTTTCATTGAAAGGGGTTGCCAAGCTTCCAAAAAAACTACGAGTTTCCTGAAACCTCAGCAAACATTTTTTCACCAATCTTGATGATACTTGCAGGTAATGATCAGTACACCAATCCCACTTGGCTCACCAAATTTCGTTCTTCTAGGTTAAACCGTTCCTTTGCAGTAACCGTTTTCATGTTTAGCTTTCACTCTGTTATCTCCTATATGGATACATGTAGTTGGAACTCTAAATCAAAACACGGTTTGTGCTAATTCTTTGAAACTTGGCTAATGTAGTTCCAAGTTCTATCACTATGGTTTGTGTCCTATTGAAGTAGCCCGAAGCAGAGACTGACGAGAATCACTTTCATTGGAAGGGGTTGCCTAGCTTCCGTGAAACTACGAGTTTCCTGAAATCTCAGCAAACATTTTTTCACCAATCTTGATGATACTTGCAGGTAATGATCAGTAATCCAATCCCACTTGGCTCACCAAATTTCGTTCTTCTAGGTTAAACCGTTCCTTTGCAGTAACCGTTTTCATGTTTAGCTTTCACTCTGTTTTCTCCTATATGGATACATGTAGTTGGAACTCTAAATCAAACACGGTTTGTGCTAATTCTTTGAAACTTGGCACAATAATGTAGTTCCAAGTTCTATCGCTATGGTTTGTGTCCTATTGAAGTAGCCCGAAGCAGAGACTGACGAGAATCACTTTCATTGAAAGGGGTTGCCAAGCTTCCGTAAAACTACGAGTTTCCTGAAATCTCAGCAAACATTTTTTCACCCAATCTTGATGATACTTGCAGGTAATGATCAGTACACCAATCCCACTTGGCTCACGAAATTTCGTTCTTCTAGGTTAAACCGTTCCTTTGCAGTAACCGTTTTCATGTTTAGGTTTCACTCTGTTTTCTCCTATATGGATACATGTAGTTGGAACTCTAAATCAAAGACGGTTTGTGCTAGCTCTTTGAAACTTGGCACAAATAATGTAGTTCCAAGTTCTATGGCTATGGTTTGTGTCCTATTGAAGTAGCTGCAAGCAGAGACTGACGAGAATCACATTCATTGAAAGGGGTTGCCAAGCTTCCAAAAAAACTACGAGTTTCCTGAAATCTCACCAAATATTTTTTCACCAATCTTGATGATACTTGCAGGTAATGATCAGTAATCCAATCCCACTTGGCTCACCAAATTTCGTTCTTCTAGGTTAAACCGTTCCTTTGCAGTAACCGTTTTCATGTTTAGGTTTCACTCTGTTTTCTCCTATATGGATACATGTAGTTGGAACTCTAAATCAAACGCGGTTTGTGCTAGCTCTTTGAAACTTGGCACAATAATGTAGTTCCAAGTTCTATCGCTATGGTTTGTATCCTATTGAAGTAGCCCCAAGCAGAGACTGATGTGAACCACATTCATTGAAATTGGTTGCCAAGCTTCCGTAAAAATACGAGTTTCCTGAAATCTCAGCAAACATTTTTTCACCCAATCTTGATGATACGTGCAGGTAATGATCAGTACACCAATCCCACTTGGCTCACTAAATTTCGTTCTTCTAGGTTAACCGTTCCTTTGCAGTAACCGTTTTCATGTTTAGGTTTCACTCTCTTTTCTCCTATATGGATACATGTAGTTGGAACTCTAAATCAAACACGGATTGTGCTAGCTCTTTTAAACTTGGCACAATAATGTAGTTCCAAGTTCTATCGCTATGGTTTGTGTCCTATTGAAGTAGCCCAAGCAGAGACTGACGAGAATCACTTTCATTGAAAGGGGTTGCCAAGCTTCCAAAAAAACTACGAGTTTCCTGAAAGCTCACCAAACATTTTTTCACCAATCTTGATGATACTTGCAGGTAATGATCAGTACACCAATCCCACTTGGCTCACCAAATTTTGTTCTTCTAGGTTAAACCGTTCCTATGCAGTAACCGTTTTCATGTTTAGGTTTCACTCTGTTTTCTCCTATATGGATACATGTAGTTGGAACTCTAAATCAAAGACGGTTTGTGCTAGCTCTTTGAAACCAGGCACAATAATGTAGTTCCAAGTTTCTATCGCTATGGTTTGTGTCCTATTGAAGTAGCCCCAAGCAGAGACTGACGAGAATCACTTTCATTGAAAGGGGTTGCCAAGCTTCCAAAAAAACTACGAGTTTCCTGAAATCTCAGCAAACATTTTTTCACCAATCTTGATGATACTTGCAGGTAATGATCAGTAATCCAATCCCACTTGGCTCACCAAATTTCGTTCTTCTAGGTTAAACCGTTCCTTTGCAGTAACCGTTTTCATGTTTAGCTTTCACTCTGTTTTCTCCTATATGGATACATGTAGTTGGAACTCTAAATCAAACACGGTTTGTGCTAATTCTTTGAAACTTGGCACAATAATGTAGTTCCAAGTTCTATCACTATGGTTTGTGTCCTATTGAAGTAGCCCGAAGCAGAGACTGACGAGAATCACTTTCATTGAAAGGGGTTGCCAAGCTTCCATAAAACTACGAGTTTCCTGAAATCTCAGCAAACATTTTTTCACCCAATATTGATGATACTTGCAGGTAATCATCAGTACACCAATCCCACTTGGCTCACCAAATTTCGTTCTTCTAGGTTAAACCGTTCCTTTGCAGTAACCGTTTTCATGTTTAGTTTTCACTCTGTTTTCTCCTATATGGATACATGTAGTTGGAACTCTAAATCAAACACGGTTTGTGCTAATTCTTTGAAACTTGGCACAATAATGTAGTTCCAAGTTCTATCGCTAGGGTTTGTGTCCTATTGAAGTAGCCCGAAGCAGAGACTGACGAGAATCACTTTCATTGAAAGGGGTTGCCAAGATTCCAAAAAACTACGAGTTTCCTGAAATCTCAGCAAACATTTTTTCACCCAATCTTGATGATACTTGCAGGTAATGATCAGTACAACAATCCAACTTGGCTCACCAAATTTCGTTCTTCTAGGTTAAACCGTTCCTTTGCAGTAACCGTTTTCATGTTTAGGTTTCACATGTTTTCTCCTATATGGATACATGTAGTTGGAACTCTAAATCAAACGCGGTTTGTGCTAGCTCTTTGAAACTTGGCACAATAATGTAGTTCCAAGTTCTATCGCTATGGTTTGTATCCTATTGAAGTAGCCCCAAGCAGAGACTGACGAGAATCACATTCATTGAAATTGGTTGCCAAGCTTCCAAAAAACTACGAGTTTCCTGAAATCTCACCAAACATTTTTTCACCAATCTTGATGATACTTGCAGGAAATGATCAGTAATCCAATCCCACTTGGCTCACCAAATTTCGTTCTTCTAGGTTAAACCGTTCCTTTGCTGTAACCGTTTTCATGTTTAGGTTTCACTCTGTTTTCTCCTATATGGATACATGTAGTTGGAACTCTAAATCAAACACGGTTTGTGCTAGCTCCATGAAACCAGGCACAATAATGTAGTTCCAAGTTCTATCGCTATGGTTTGTGTCCTATTGAAGTAGCCCCAAGCAGAGACTGACGAGAATCACTTTCATTGGAACGGGTTGCCAAGCTTCCGTGAAACTACGAGTTTCCTGAAATCTCAGCAAACATTTTTTCACCAATCTTGATGATACTTGCAGGTAATGATCAGTAATCCAATCCCACTTGGCTCACCAAATTTCGTTCTTCTAGGTTAAACCGTTCCTTTGCAGTAACCGTTTTCATGTTTAGGTTTCACTCTGTTTTCTCCTATATGGATACATGTAGTTGGAACTCTAAATCAAAGACGGTTTGTGCTAGCTCTTTGAAACCAGGCACAATAATGTAGTTCCAAGTTCTATTGCTATTGTTTGTGTCCTATTGAAGTAGCCCCAAGCAGAGACTGACGAGAATCACTTTCATTGAAAGGGGTTGCCAAGCTTCCAAAAAAACTACGAGTTTCCTGAAATCTCAGCAAACATTTTTTCACCAATCTTGATGATACTTGCAGGTAATGATCAGTACACCAATCCCACTTGGCTCACCAAATTTCGTTCTTCTAGGTTAAACCGTTCCTTTGCAGTAACCGTTTTCATGTTTAGCTTTCACTCTGTTATCTCCTATATGGATACATGTAGTTGGAACTCTAAATCAAACACGGTTTGTGCTAATTCTTTGAAACTTGGCACAATAATGTAGTTCCAAGTTCTATCACTATGGTTTGTGTCCTATTGAAGTAGCCCGAAGCAGAGACTGACGAGAATCACTTTCATTGGAAGGGGTTGCCAAGCTTCCGTGAAACTACGAGTTTCCTGAAATTTCAGCAAACATTTTTTTCACCAATCTTGATGATACTTGCAGGTAATGATCAGTAATCCAATCCCACTTGGCTCACCAAATTTCGTTCTTCTAGGTTAAACCGTTCCTTTGCAGTAACCGTTTTCATGTTTAGCTTTCACTCTGTTTTCTCCTATATGGATACATGTAGTTGGAACTCTAAATCAAACACGGTTTGTGCTAATTCTTTGAAACTTGGCACAATAATGTAGTTCCAAGTTCTATCGCTATGGTTTGTGTCCTATTGAAGTAGCCCGAAGCAGAGACTGACGAGAATCACTTTCATTGAAAGGGGTTGCCAAGCTTCCGTAAAACTACGAGTTTCCTGAAATCTCAGCAAACATTTTTTCACCCAATCTTGATGATACTTGCAGGTAATGATCAGTACACCAATCCCACTTGGCTCACGAAATTTCGTTCTTCTAGGTTAAACCGTTCCTTTGCAGTAACCGTTTTCATGTTTAGGTTTCACTCTGTTTTCTCCTATATGGATACATGTTTTTGGAACTCTAAATCAAAGACGGTTTGTGCTAGCTCTTTGAAACTTGGCACAATAATGTAGTTCCAAGTTCTATGGCTATGGTTTGTGTCCTATTGAAGTAGCTGCAAGCAGAGACTGACGAGAATCACATTCATTGAAAGGGGTTGCCAAGCTTCCAAAAAAACTACGAGTTTCCTGAAATCTCACCAAATATTTTTTCACCAATCTTGATGATACTTGCAGGTAATGATCAGTAATCCAATCCCACTTGGCTCACCAAATTTCGTTCTTCTAGGTTAAACCGTTCCTTTGCAGTAACCGTTTTCATGTTTAGGTTCACTCTGTTTTCTCCTATATGGATACATGTAGTTGGAACTCTAAATCAAACGCGGTTTGTGCTAGCTCTTTGAAACTTGGCACAATAATGTAGTTCCAAGTTCTATCGCTATGGTTTGTATCCTATTGAAGTAGCCCCAAGCAGAGACTGATGTGAATCACATTCATTGAAATTGGTTGCCAAGCTTCCGTAAAAATACGAGTTTCCTGAAATCTCAGCAAACATTTTTTCACCCAATCTTGATGATACGTGCAGGTAATGATCAGTACACCAATCCCACTTGGCTCACCAAATTTCGTTCTTCTAGGTTAAACCGTTCCTTTGCAGTAAGCGTTTTCATGTTTAGGTTTCACTCTGTTTTCTCCTATATGGATACATGTAGTTGGAACTCTAAATCAAACACGGATTGTGCTAGCTCTTTTAAACTTGGCACAATAATGTAGTTCCAAGTTCTATCGCTATGGTTGTGTCCTATTGAAGTAGCCCCAAGCAGAGACTGACGAGAATCACTTTCATTGAAAGGGGTTGCCAAGCTTCCAAAAAAACTACGAGTTTCCTGAAAGCTCACCAAACATTTTTTCACCAATCTTGATGATACTTGCAGGTAATGATCAGTACACCAATCCCACTTGGCTCACCAAATTTTGTTCTTCTAGGTTAAACCGTTCCTATGCAGTAACCGTTTTCATGTTTAGGTTTCACTCTGTTTTCTCCTATATGGATACATGTAGTTGGAACTCTAAATCAAAGACGGTTTGTGCTAGCTCTTTGAAACCAGGCACAATAATGTAGTTCCAAGTTCTATCGCTATGGTTTGTGTCCTATTGAAGTAGCCCCAAGCAGAGACTGACGAGAATCACTTTCATTGGAAGGGGTTGCCAAGCTTCCGTGAAACTACGAGTTTCCTGAAATCTCAGCAAACATTTTTTCACCAATCTTGATGATACTTGCAGGTAATGATCAGTAATCCAATCCCACTTGGCTCACCAAATTTCGTTCTTCTAGGTTAAACCGTTCCTTTGCAGTAACCGTTTTCATGTTTAGCTTTCACTCTGTTATCTCCTATATGGATACATGTAGTTGGAACTCTAAATCAAACACGGTTTGTGCTAATTCTTTGAAACTTGGCACAATAATGTAGTTCCATGTTCTATCACTATGGTTTGTGTCCTATTGAAGTAGCCCGAAGCAGAGACTGACGAGAATCACTTTCATTGAAAGGGGTTGCCAAGCTTCCGTAAAACTACGAGTTTCCTGAAATCTCAGCAAACATTTTTTCACCCAATCTTGATGATACTTGCAGGTAATGATCAGTACAACAATCCAACTTGGCTCACCAAATTTCGTTCTTCTAGGTTAAACCGTTCCTTTGCAGTAACCGTTTTCATGTTTAGGTTTCACTCTGTTTTCTCCTATATGGATACATGTAGTTGGAACTCTAAATCAAACGCGGTTTGTGCTAGCTCTTTGAAACTTGGCACAATAATGTAGTTCCAAGTTCTATCGCTATGGTTTGTATCCTATTGAAGTAGCCCAAGCAGAGACAGACGAGAATCACATTCATTGAAATTGGTTGCCAAGCTTCCAAAAAACTACGAGTTTCCTGAAATCTCACCAAACATTTTTTCACCAATCTTGATGATACTTGCAGGAAATGATCAGTAATCCAATCCCACTTGGCTCACCAAATTTCGTTCTTCTAGGTTAAACCGTTCCTTTGCAGTAACCGTTTTCATGTTTAGGTTTCACTCTGTTTTCTCCTATATGGATACATGTAGTTGGAACTCTAAATCAAACGCGGTTTGTGCTAGCTCTTTGAAACTTGGCACAATAATGTAGTTCCAAGTTCTATCGCTATGGTTTGTGTCCTATTGAAGTAGCCCCAAGCAGAGACTGACGAGAATCACTTTCATTGGAACGGGTTGCCAAGCTTCCGTGAAACTACGAGTTTCCTGAAATCTCAGCAAACATTTTTTCACCAATCTTGATGATACTTGCAGGTAATGATCAGTAATCCAATCCCACTTGGCTCACCAAATTTCGTTCTTCTAGGTTAAACCGTTCCTTTGCAGTAACCGTTTTCATGTTTAGGTTTCACTCTGTTTTCTCCTATATGGATACATGTAGTTGGAACTCTAAATCAAAGACGGTTTGTGCTAGCTCTTTGAAACCAGGCACAATTAATGTAGTTCCAAGTTCTATCGCTATGGTTTGTGTCCTATTGAAGTAGCCCCAAGCAGAGACTGACGAGAATCACTTTCATTGAAAGGGGTTGCCAAGGTTCCAAAAAAACTACGAGTTTCCTGAAATCTCAGCAAACATTTTTTCACCAATCTTGATGATACTTGCAGGTAATGATCAGTACCCCAATCCCACTTGGCTCACCAAATTTCGTTCTTCCAGGTTAAACCGTTCCTTTGCAGTAACCGTTTTCATGTTTAGGTTTCACTCTGTTTTCTCCTATATGGATACATGTAGTTAGAACTCTAAATCAAACGCGGTTTGTGTTAGCTCTTTGAAACTTGGCACAATAATGTAGTTCCAAGTTCTATCGCTAAGGTTTGTGTCCTATCGAAGTAGCCCCAAGCAGAGACTGACGAGAATCACTTTCATTGAAAGGGGTTGCCAAGCTTCCGTAAAACTACGAGTTTCCTGAAATCTCAGCAAACATTTTTCACCCAATCTTGATGATACTTGCAGGTAATGATCAGTACACCAATCCCACTTGGCTCACCAAATTTCGTTCTTCTAGGTTAAACCGTTCCTCTGCAGTAACCGTTTTCATGTTTAGGTTTCACTCTGTTTTCTCCTATATGGATACATGTAGTTGGAACTCTAAATCAAACACGGTTTGTGCTAGCTCGTTAAAACTTGGCACAATAATGTAGTTCCAAGTTCTTTGGCTACTTGTTGTGTCCTATTGAAGTAGCCGCAAGCAGACACTGAGGAGAATCACTTTCATTGAAAGGGTTTGCCAAGCTTCCAAAAAACTACGAGTTTCCTGAAATCTCAGCAAACATTTTTTCACCAATCTTGATGATACTTGCAGATAATTATCAGTACATCAATCCCACTTGGCTCACCAAATTTCGTTCTTCTAGGTTAAACCGTTCCTTTGTAGCAACCGTTTTCATGTTTAGGTTTCCCTCTATTTTCTCCTATATGGATACATGTAGTTGGAACTCTAAATCAAACGTGGTTTGTGCTAGCTCTTTGAAACTTGGCACAATAATGTAGTTCCAAGTTCTATCGCTATGGTTTGTGTCCTATTGAAGTAGCCCCAAGCAGAGACTGACGAGAATCACATTCATTGAAATAGGTTGCCAACCTTATAAAAAAATACGAGTTTCCTGAAATTTCAGCAAACATTTTTTCACCAATCTTGATGATACTTGCAGGTAATGATCAGTAATCCAATCACATTTGGCTTACCAAATTTCGTTCTTCTAGGTTAAACCGTTCCTTTGCAGTAACCGTTTTCATGTTTAGTTTTCACTCTGTTTTCTCCTATATGGATACATGTAGTTGGAACTCTAAATCAAACACGGTTTGTGCTAGCTCTATGAAACTTGGCACAATAATGTAGTTCCAAGTTCTATCTCTATGGTTTGTGTCCTATTGAAGTAGCCCCAAGCAGAGACCTACGAGAATCACTTTCATTGAAAGGGGTTGCCAAGCTTCCAAAAATCTACGAGTTTCCTGAAATCTCAGCAAACATTTTTTCACCCAATCTTGATGATACATGCAGGTCATGATCAGTACACCAATCCCACTTGGCTCACCAAATTTCGTTCTTCTAGGTTAAACCGTTCCTTTGCAGTAACCATTTTCATGTTTAGGTTTCACTCTGTTTTCTCCTATATGGATACATGTAGTTGGAACTCTAAATCAAACACGGTTTGTGCTAGCTCTATGAAACTTGGCACAATAATGTAGTTCCAAGTTCTATGGCTATGGTTTGTGTCCTATTGAAGTAGCCCGAAGCAGAATCTGACGAGAATCACTTTCATTGAAAGGGGTTGCCAAGCTTCCAAAAAAACTACGAGTTTCCTGAAATCTCACCAAACATTTTTTCACCAATCTTGATGATACTTGCAGGTAATGATCAGTAATCCAATCACACTTGGCTCACCAAATTTCGTTCTTCTAGGTTAAACCGTTCCTTTGCAGGAACCGTTTTCATGTTTAGGTTTCACTCTGTTTTCTCCTATATGAATACATGTAGTTGGAACTCTAAATCAAACACGGTTTGTGCTAATTCGTTGAAACTTGGCACAATAATGTAGTTCCAAGTTCTATCCCTATGGTTTGTGTCCTATTGAAGTAGCCCGAAGCAGAGACTGACGAGAATCACTTTCATTGAAAGGGGTTGCCAAGCTTCCGTAAAACTACGAGTTTCCTGAAATCTCAGCAAACATTTTTTCACCCAATCTTGATGATACTTGCAGGTAATGATCAGTACACCAATCCCACTTGGCACACCAAATTTCGTTCTTCTAGGTTAAACCGTTCCTTTGCAGTAACCGTTTTCATGTTTAGGTTTCACTCTGTTTTCTCCTATATGGATACATGTAGTTGGAACTCTAAATCAAACACGGTTTGTGCTAGCTCTTTGAAACATGGCACAATAATGTAGTTCAAAGTTCTATCGCTATGGTTTGTGTCCTATTGAAGTAGCCCCAAGCAGAGACTGACGAGAATCACATTCATTGAAAGGGGTTGCCAAGCTTCCAAAAATCTACGAGTTTCCTGAAATCTCAGCAAACATTTTTTCACCCAATCTTGATGATACTTGCAGGTAATGATCAGTACACCAATCCCACTTGGCTCACCAAATTTCGTTCTTCTAGGTTAAACCGTTCCTTTGCAGTAACCGTTTTCATGTTTAGGTTTCACTCTGTTTTCTCCTATATGGATACATGTAGTTGGAACTCTAAATCAAACACGGTTTGTGCTAGCTCTTTAAAACTTGGCACAAGAATGTAGTTCCAAGTTCTATCTCTATGGTTTGTGTCCTATTGAATTAGCCCCAAGCAGAGACCTACGAGAATCACTTTCATTGAAAGGGGTTGCCAAGCTTCCGTAAAACTACGAGTTTCCTGAAATCTCAGCAAACATTTTTCACCCAATCTTGATGATACTTGCAGGTAATGATCAGTACACCAATCCAACTTGGCTCACCAAATTTCGTTCTTCTAGGTTAAACCGTTCCTCTGCAGGAACCGTTTTCCTGTTTAGGTTTCACTCTGTTTTCTCCTATATGGATACATGTAGTTGGAACTCTAAATCAAACACGGTTTGTGCTAGCTCTTTAAAACTTGGCACAATAATGTAGTTCCAAGTTCTATGGCTACTTATTGTGTCCTATTGAAGTAGCCCCAAGCAGAGACTGACGAGAATCACTTTCATTGAAAGGGTTTGCCAAGCTTCCAAAAAACTACGAGTTTCCTGAAATCTCAGCAAACATTTTTTCACCAATCTTGATGATACTTGCAGATAATTATCAGTACATCAATCCCACTTGGCTCACCAAATTTCATTCTTCTAGGTTAAACCGTTCCTTTGTAGCAACCGTTTTCATGTTTAGGTTTCCTTCTATTTTCTCCTATATGGATACATGTAGTTGGAACTCTAAATCAAACGCGGTTTGTGCTAGCTCTTTGAAACTTGGCACAATAATGTAGTTCCAAGTTCTATCACTATGGTTTGTGTCCTATTGAAGTAGCCCCAAGCAGAGACTGACGAGAATCACATTCATTGAAATACGTTGCCAAACTTTTAAAAAAATACGAGTTTCCTGAAATTTCAGCAAACATTTTTTCACCAATCTTGATGATACTTGCAGGTAATGATCAGTAATCCAATCACACTTGGCTTACCAAATGTCGTTCTTCTAGGTTAAACCGTTCCTTTGCAGTAACCGTTTTCATGTTTAGGTTTCACTCTGTTTTCTCCTATATGGATACATGTAGTTGGAACTCTAAATCAAACGCGGTTTGTGCTAGCTCTTTGTAACTTGGCACAATAATGTAGTTCCAAGTTCTATCGCTAAGGTTTGTGTCCTATTGAAGTAGCCCCAAGCAGAGACTGACGAGAATCACTTTCATTGAAAGGGGTTGCCAAGCTTCCGTAAAAATACGAGTTTCCTGAAATCTCAGCAATCATTTTTCACCCAATCTTGATGATACTTGCAGGTAATGATCAGTACACCAATCCCACTTGGCTCACCAAATTTCGTTCTTCTAGGTTAAACCGTTCCTCTGCAGTAACCGTTTTCATGTTTAGGTTTCACTGTGTTTTCTCCTATATGGATACATGTAGTTGGAACTCTAAATCAAACACGGTTTGTGCTAGCTCTTTAAAACTTGGCACAATAATGTATGTCCAAGTTCTATGGCTACTTATTGTGTCCTATTGAAGTAGCCCCAAGCAGAGACTGACGAGAATCACTTTCATTGAAAGGGGTTGCCAAGCTTCCAAAAATCTACGAGTTTCCTGAAATCTCAGCAAACATTTTTTCACCCAATCTTGATGATACATGCAGGTCATGATCAGTACACCAATCCCACTTGGCTCACCAAATTTCGTTCTTCTAGGTTAAACCGTTCCTTTGCAGTAACCGTTTACATGTTTAGGTTTCACTCTGTTTTCTCCTATATGGATACATGGAGTTGGAATTCTAAATCAAACACGGTTTGTGCTAGCTCTTTGAAACTTGGCACAATAATGTAGTTCCAAGTTCTATCGCTATGGTTTGTGTCCTATTGAAGTAGCCCCAAGCAGAGACTGACGAGAATCACTTTCATTGAAAGGGGTTGCCAAGCTTCCAAAAAACTACGAGTTTCCTGAAATCTCAGCAAACATTGTTTCACCAATCTTGATGATACTTGCAGATAATGATCAGTACACCAATCCCACTTGGCTCACCAAATTTCGTTCTTCTAGGTTAAACCGTTCCTTTTTAGCAACCGTTTTCATGTTTAGGTTTCACTCTGTTTTCTCCTATATGGATACATGTAGTTGGAACTCTAAATCAAACACGGTTTGTGCTAGCTCTTTGAAAATTGGCACAATAATGTAGTTCCAAGTTCTATCGCTATGGTTTGTGTCCTATTGAAGTAGCCCCAAGCAGAGACTGACGAGAATCACTTTCATTGAAAGGGGTTGCCAAGCTTCCAAAAAACTACGAGTTTCCTGAAATCTCAGCAAACATTTTTCACCCATCTTGATGATACTTGCAGATAATTATCAGTACATCAATCCCACTTGGCTCACCAAATTTCGTTCTTCTAGGTTAAACCGTTCCTTTGTAGCAACCATTTTCATGTTTAGGTTTCCCTCTATTTTCTCCTATATGGAAACATGTAGTTGGAACTCTAAATCAAACACGGTTTGTGCTAGCTCTTTGAAACTAGGCACAATAATGTAGTTCCAAGTTCTATCGCTATGGTTTGTGTCCTATTGAAGTAGCCCCAAGCAGAGACTGACGAGAATCACATTCATTGAAATAGGTTGCCCACCTTATAAAAAAATACAAGTTTCCTGAAATCTCACTAAACATTTTTTCACCAATCTTGATGATACTTGCAGGTAATGATCAGTACAGCAATCCCACTTGGCTTACCAAATTTAGTTCTTCTAGGTTAAACCGTTCCTTTGCAGTAACCGTTTTTCATGTTTAGGTTTCACTCTGTTTTCTCCTATATGGATACATGTAGTTGGATCTCTAAATCATACACGGTTTGTGCTAGCTCTTTGAAACGTTGCACAATAATGTAGTTCCAAGTTCTATCGCTATGGTTTCTGTCCTATTGAAGTAGCCCCAAGCAGAGACCTACGAGAATCACTTTCATTGAAAGGGGTTGCCAAGCTTCCAAAAATCTATGGGTTTCCTGAAATCTCAGCAAACATTTTTTCACCCAATCTTGATGATACTTGCAGGTCATGATCAGTACACCAATCCCACTTGGCTCACCAAATTTCGTTTTTCTAGGTTAAACCGTTCCTTTTTAGCAACCGTTTTCATGTTTAGGTTTCACTCTGTTTTCTCCTATATGCATACATGTAGTTGGAACTCTAAATCAAACGCGGTTTGTGCTAGCTCTTTGAAACTTGGCACAATAATGTAGTTCCAAGTTCTATGGCTATGGTTTGTATCCTATTGAAGTAGCCCCAAGAAGAGACTGACGAGAATCACATTCATTGAAATTGGTTCCCAAGCTTCCAAAAAACTACGAGTTTCCTGAAATCTCAGCAAACATTTTTTTCACCCAATCTTGATGATACTTGCAGGTAATGATCAGTAATCCAATCACACTTGGCTCACCAAATTTCGTTCTTCTAGGCTTAACCGTTCCTTTGCAGTAACCGTTTTCATGTTTAGGTTTCACTCTGTTTTCTCCTATATGGATACATGTAGTTGGAACTCTAAATCAAACACGGATAGTGCTAATTCTTTGAAACTTGGCACAATAATGTAGTTCCAAGTTCTATCGCTATGGTTTGTGTCCTATTGAAGTAGCCCCAAGCAGAGACTGACGAGAATCACTTTCATTGAAAGGGATTGCAAGCTTCCAAAAAACTACGAGTTTCCTGAAATCTCAGCAAATATTTTTTCACCCAATCTTGATGATACTTGCAGGTAATGATCAGTACACCAATCCCACTTGGCTCACCAAATTTCGTTCTTCTAGGTTAAACCGTTCCTTTGCAGTAACCGTTTTCATGTTTAGGTTTCACTCTGTTTTCTCCTATATGGATACATGTAGTTGGAACTCTAAATCAAACACGGTTTGTGCTAGCTCTTTGAAACATGGCACAATAATGTAGTTCCAAGTTCTATGGCTATGGTTTGTGTCCTATTGAAGTAGCCCGAAGCAGAGACTGACGAGAATCACTTTCATTGAAAGGGGTTGCCAAGCTTCCGTAAAACTACGAGTTTCCTGAAATCTCAGCAAACATTTTTTCACCCAATCTTGATGATACTTGCAGGTAATAATCAGTACACCAATCCCACTTGGCTCACCAAATTTCGTTCTTCTAGGTTAAACCGTTCCTTTGCAGTAACCGTTTTCATGTTTAGGTTTCACTCTGTTTTCTCCTATATGGATACATGTAGTTGGAACTCTAAATGAAACACGGTTTGTGCTAGCTCTTTGAAACTTAACACAATAATGTAGTTCCAAGTTCTATGGCTATGGTTTGTGTCCTATTGAAGTAGCCCCAAGCAGAGACTGACGAGAATCACTTTCATTGAAAGGGGTTGCCAAGCTTCCGTAAAACTACGAGTTTCCTGAAATCTCAGCAAACATTTTTTCACCCAATCTTGATGATACTTGCAGGTAATGATCAGTACCCCAATCCCACTTGGCTCACCAAATTTCGTTCTTCTAGGTTAAACCGTTCCTTTGCAGTAACCGTTTTCATGTTTAGGTTTCACTCTGTTTTCTCCTATATGGATACATGTAGTTAGAACTCTAAATCAAACGCGGTTTGTGTTAGCTCTTTGAAACTTGGCACAATAATGTAGTTCCAAGTTCTATCGCTAAGGTTTGTGTCCTATTGAAGTAGCCCCAAGCAGAGACTGACGAGAATCACTTTCATTGAAAGGGGTTGCCAAGCTTCCGTAAAACTACGAGTTTCCTGAAATCTCAGCAAACATTTTTCACCCAATCTTGATGATACTTGCAGGTAATGATCAGTACACCAATCCCACTTGGCTCACCAAATTTCGTTCTTCTAGGTTAAACCGTTCCTCTGCAGTAACCGTTTTCATGTTTAGGTTTCACTCTGTTTTCTCCTATATGGATACATGTAGTTGGAACTCTAAATCAAACACGGTTTGTGCTAGCTCGTTAAAACTTGGCACAATAATGTAGTTCCAAGTTCTTTGGCTACTTGTTGTGTCCTATTGAAGTAGCCGCAAGCAGACACTGAGGAGAATCACTTTCATTGAAAGGGTTTGCCAAGCTTCCAAAAAACTACGAGTTTCCGGAAATCTCAGCAAACATTTTTTCACCAATCTTGATGATACTTGCAGATAATTATCAGTACATCAATCCCACTTGGCTCACCAAATTTCGTTCTTCTAGGTTAAACCGTTCCTTTGTAGCAACCGTTTTCATGTTTAGGTTTCCCTCTATTTTCTCCTATATGGATACATGTAGTTGGAACTCTAAATCAAACGCGGTTTGTGCTAGCTCTTTGAAACTTGGCACAATAATGTAGTTCCAAGTTCTATCGCTATGGTTTGTGTCCTATTGAAGTAGCCCCAAGCAGAGACTGACGAGAATCACATTCATTGAAATAGGTTGCCAACCTTATAAAAAAATACGAGTTTCCTGAAATTTCAGCAAACATTTTTTCACCAATCTTGATGATACTTGCAGGTAATGATCAGTAATCCAATCACATTTGGCTTACCAAATTTCGTTCTTCTAGGTTAAACCGTTCCTTTGCAGTAACCGTTTTCATGTTTAGTTTTCACTCTGTTTTCTCCTATATGGATACATGTAGTTGGAACTCTAAATCAAACACGGTTTGTGCTAGCTCTATGAAACTTGGCACAATAATGTAGTTCCAAGTTCTATCTCTATGGTTTGTGTCCTATTGAAGTAGCCCCAAGCAGAGACCTACGAGAATCACTTTCATTGAAAGGGGTTGCCAAGCTTCCAAAAATCTACGAGTTTCCTGAAATCTCAGCAAACATTTTTTCACCCAATCTTGATGATACATGCAGGTCATGATCAGTACACCAATCCCACTTGGCTCACCAAATTTCGTTCTTCTAGGTTAAACCGTTCCTTTGCAGTAACCATTTTCATGTTTAGGTTTCACTCTGTTTTCTCCTATATGGATACATGTAGTTGGAACTCTAAATCAAACACGGTTTGTGCTAGCTCTATGAAACTTGGCACAATAATGTAGTTCCAAGTTCTATGGCTATGGTTTGTGTCCTATTGAAGTAGCCCGAAGCAGAATCTGACGAGAATCACTTTCATTGAAAGGGGTTGCCAAGCTTCCAAAAAAACTACGAGTTTCCTGAAATCTCACCAAACATTTTTTCACCAATCTTGATGATACTTGCAGGTAATGATCAGTAATCCAATCACACTTGGCTCACCAAATTTCGTTCTTCTAGGTTAAACCGTTCCTTTGCAGGAACCGTTTTCATGTTTAGGTTTCACTCTGTTTTCTCCTATATGGATACATGTAGTTGGAACTCTAAATCAAACACGGTTTGTGCTAATTCGTTGAAACTTGGCACAATAATGTAGTTCCAAGTTCTATCCCTATGGTTTGTGTCCTATTGAAGTAGCCCGAAGCAGAGACTGACGAGAATCACTTTCATTGAAAGGGGTTGCCAAGCTTCCGTAAAACTACGAGTTTCCTGAAATCTCAGCAAACATTTTTTCACCCAATCTTGATGATAATTGCAGGTAATGATCAGTACACCAATCCCACTTGGCTCACCAAATTTCGTTCTTCTAGGCTAAACCGTTCCTTTGCAGTAACCGTTTTCATGTTTAGGTTTCACTCTGTTTTCTCCTATATGGATACATGTAGTTGGAACTCTAAATCAAACACGGTTTGTGCTAGCTCTTTGAAACATGGCACAATAATGTAGTTCAAAGTTCTATCGCTATGGTTTGTGTCCTATTGAAGTAGCCCCAAGCAGAGACTGACGAGAATCACATTCATTGAAAGGGGTTGCCAAGCTTCCAAAAATCTACGAGTTTCCTGAAATCTCAGCAAACATTTTTTCACCCAATCTTGATGATACTTGCAGGTAATGATCAGTACACCAATCCCACTTGGCTCACCAAATTTCGTTCTTCTAGGTTAAACCGTTCCTTTGCAGTAACCGTTTTCATGTTTAGGTTTCACTCTGTTTTCTCCTATATGGATACATGTAGTTGGAACTCTAAATCAAACACGGTTTGTGCTAGCTCTTTAAAACTTGGCACAAGAATGTAGTTCCAAGTTCTATCTCTATGGTTTGTGTCCTATTGAATTAGCCCCAAGCAGAGACCTACGAGAATCACTTTCATTGAAAGGGGTTGCCGGTTGCCAAGCTTCCAAAAATCTACGAGTTTCCTGAAATCTCAGCAAACATTTTTTCACCCACACTTGATGATACATGCAGGTCATGATCAGTACACCAATCCCACTTGGCTCACCAAATTTCGTTCTTCTAGGTTAAACCGTTCCTTTGCAGTAACCGTTTACATGTTTAGGTTTCACTCTGTTTTCTCCTATAAGGATACATGTAGTTGGAATTCTAAATCAAACACGGTTTGTGCTAGCTCTTTGAAACTTGGCACAATAATGTAGTTCCAAGTTCTATCGCTATGGTTTGTGTCCTATTGAAGTAGCCCCAAGCAGAGACTGACGAGAATCAACTTTCATTGAAAGGGTTGCCAAGCTTCCAAAAAACTACGAGTTTCCTGAAATCTCAGCAAACATTTTTTCAACCAATCTTGATGATACTTGCAGATAATGATCAGTACACCAATCCCACTTGGCTCACCCAAATTTCGTTCTTCTAGGTTAAACCGTTCCTTTTTAGCAACCGTTTTCATGTTTAGGTTTCATTCTGTTTTCTCCTATATGGATACATGTAGTGGAACTCTAAATCAAACGCGGTTTGTGCTAGCTCTTTGAAACTTGGCACAATAATGTAGTTCCAAGTTCTATCGCTATGGTTTGTATCCTATTGAAGTAGCCCCAAGCAGAGACTGAAGAGAATCACATTCATTGAAATTGGTTGCCAAGCTTCCAAAAAACTACGAGTTTCCTGAAATCTCAGCAAACATTTTTTCACCCAATCTTGATGATACTTGCAGGTAATGATCAGTACACCAATCCCACTTGGCTCACCAAATTTCGTACTTCTAGGTTAAACCGTTCCTTTGCAGTAACCGTTTTCATGTTTAGGTTTCACTCCGTTTTCTCCTATATGGATACATGTAGTTGGAACTCTAAATCAAACACGGTTTGTGCTAGCTCTTTGAAACTTAACACAATAATGTAGTTCCAAGTTCTATGGCTATGGTTTGTGTCCTATTGAAGTAGCCCCAAGCAGAGACTGACGAGAATCACTTTCATTGAAAGGGGTTGCCAAGCTTCCAAAAAACTACGAGTTTCCTGAAATCTCAGCAAACATTTTTTCACCCAATCTAGATGATACTTGCAGGTAATGATCAGTACCCCAATCCCACTTGGCTCACCAAATTTCGTTCTTCTAGGTTAAAACCGTTCCTTTGCAGTAACCGTTTTCATGTTTAGGTTTCACTCTGTTTTCTCCTATATGCATACATGTAGTTGGAACTCTAAATCAAACGCGGTTTGTGCTAGCTCTTTGAAACTTGGCACAATAATGTAGTTCCAAGTTCTATCGCTAAGGTTTGTGTCCTATTGAAGTAGCCCCAAGCAGAGACTGACGAGAATCACTTTCATTGAAAGGGGTTGCCAAGCTTCCGTAAAACTACGAGTTTCCTGAAATCTCAGCAAACATTTTTCACCCAATCTTGATGATACTTGCAGGTAATGATCAGTACACCAATCCAACTTGGCTCACCAAATTTCGTTCTTCTAGGTTAAACCGTTCCTCTGCAGTAACCGTTTTCCTGTTTAGGTTTCACTCTGTTTTCTCCTATATGGATACATGTAGTTGGAACTCTAAATCAAACACGGGTTGTGCTAGCTCTTTAAAACTTGGCACAATAATGTAGTTCCAAGTTCTATGGCTACTTATTGTGTCCTATTGAAGTAGCCCCAAGCAGAGACTGACGAGAATCACTTTCATTGAAAGGGTTTGCCAAGCTTCCAAAAAACTACGAGTTTCCTGAAATCTCAGCAAACATTTTTTCACCAATCTTGATGATACTTGCAGATAAGTATCAGTACATCAATCCCACTTGGCTCACCAAAATTTCGTTCTTCTAGGTTAAACCGTTCCTTTGTAGCAACCGTTTTCATGTTTAGGTTTCCTTCTATTTTCTCCTATATGGATACATGTAGTTGGAACTCTAAATCAAACGCGGTTTGTGCTAGCTCTTTGAAACTTGGCACAATAATGTAGTTCCAAGTTCTATCACTATGGTTTGTGTCCTATTGAAGTAGCCCCAAGCAGAGACTGACGAGAATCACATTCATTGAAATAGGTTGCCAAACTTTTAAAAAAATACGAGTTTCCTGAAATTTCAGCAAACATTTTTTCACCAATCTTGATGATACTTGCAGGTAATGATCAGTAATCCAATCACACTTGGCTTACCAAATGTCGTTCTTCTAGGTTAAACCGTTCCTTTGCAGTAACCGTTTTCATGTTTAGGTTTCACTCTGTTTTCTCCTATATGGATACATGTAGTTGGAACTCTAAATCAAACGCGGTTTGTGCTAGCTCTTTGTAACTTGGCACAATAATGTAGTTCCAAGTTCTATCGCTAAGGTTTGTGTCCTATTGAAGTAGCCCCAAGCAGAGACTGACGAGAATCACTTTCATTGAAAGGGGTTGCCAAGCTTCCGTAAAAATACGAGTTTCCTGAAATCTCAGCAATCATTTTTCACCCAATCTTGATGATACTTGCAGGTAATGATCAGTACACCAATCCCACTTGGCTCACCAAATTCGTTCTTCTAGGTTAAACCGTTCCTCTGCAGTAACCGTTTTCATGTTTAGGTTTCACTCTGTTTTCTCCTATATGGATACATGTAGTTGGAACTCTAAATCAAACACGGTTTGTGCTAGCTCTTTAAAACTTTTCACAATAATGTATGTCCAAGTTCTATGGCTACTTATTGTGTCCTATTGAAGTAGCCCCAAGCAGAGACTGACGAGAATCACTTTCATTGAAAGGGGTTGCCAAGCTTCCAAAAATCTACGAGTTTCCTGAAATCTCAGCAAACATTTTTTCCACCCAATCTTGATGATACATGCAGGTCATGATCAGTACACCAATCCCACTTGGCTCACCAAATTTCGTTCTTCTAGGTTAAACCGTTCCTCTGCAGTAACCGTTTTCATGTTTAGGTTTCACTCTGTTTTCTCCTATATGGATACATGTAGTTGGAACTCTAAATCAAACACGGTTTGTGCTAGCTCTTTGAAACTTGGCACAATAATGTAGTTCCAAGTTCTATCGCTATGGTTTGTGTCCTATTGAAGTAGCCCCAAGCAGAGACTGACGAGAATCACTTTCATTGAAAGGGGTTGCCAAGCTTCCAAAAAAACTACGAGTTTCCTGAAATCTCAGCAAACATTTTTTCACCAATCTTGATGATACTTGCAGGTAATGATCAGGAATCCAATCACACTTGGCTCACCAAGTTTCGTTCTTCTAGGTTAAACCGTTCCTTTGCAGTAACGTTTTCATGTTTAGGTTTCACTCTGTTTTCTCCTATCTGGATACATGTAGTTGGAACTCTAAATCAAACACGGTTTGTGCTAATTCTTTGAAACTTGGCACAATAATGTAGTTCCAAGTTCTATCGCTATGGTTTGTGTCCTATTGAAGTAGCCCGAAGCAGAGACTGACGAGAATCACTTTCATTGAAAGGGGTTGCCAAGCTTCCAAAAAACTACGAGTTTCCTGAAATCTCAGCAAACATTTTTCACCCAATCTTGATGATACTTGCAGGTAATGATCAGTAATCCAATCACACTTGGCTCACCAAATTTCGTTCTTCTAGGTTAAACCGTTCCCTTGCAGTAACCGTTTTCATGTTTAGGTTTCACTCTGTTTTCTCCTATATGGATACTTGTAGTTGGAACTCTAAATCAAACACGGTTTGTGCTAGCTCTTTAACACTTGGCACAATAATGTAGTTCCAAGTTCTATGGCTACTTATTGTGTCCTATTGAAGTAGCCCCAAGCAGAGACTGACGAGAATCACTTTCATTGAAAGGGTTTCCCAAGCTTCCAAAAAACTACGAGTTTCCTGAAATCTCAGCAAACATTTTTTCACCAATCTTGATGATACTTGCAGATAATTATCAGTACATCAATCCAACTTGGCTCACCAAATTTAGTTCTTCTAGGTTAAACCGTTCCTTTGTAGCAACCGTTTTCATGTTTAGGTTTCCCTCTATTTTCTCCTATATGGATACATGTAGTTGGAACTCTAAATCAAACACGGTTTGTGCTAGCTCTTTGATACTTGGCACAATAATGTAGTTCCAAGTTCTATCGCTGTGGTTTGTGTCCTATTGAAGTAGCCCCAAGCAGAGACTGACGAGAATCACTTTCATTGAAAGGGTTTGCCAAGCTTCCAAAAAAACTACGAGTTTCCTGAAATCTCACCAAACATTTTTTTCACCAATCTTGATGATACTTGCAGGTAATGATCAGTAATCCAATCACACTTGGCTCACCAAATTTCGTTCTTCTAGGTTAAACCGTTCCTTTGCAGGAACCGTTTTCATGTTTAGGTTTCACTCTGTTTTCTCCTATATGGATACATGTAGTTGGAACTCTAAATCAAACACGGTTTGTGCTAATTCTTTGAAACTTGGCACAATAATGTAGTTCCAAGTTCTATCCCTATGATTTGTGTCCTATTGAAGTAGCCCGAAGCAGAGACTGAAGAGAATCACTTTCATTGAAAGGGGTTGCCAAGCTTCCGTAAAACTACGAGTTTCCTGAAATCCTCAGCAAACATTTTTTCACCCAATCTTGATGATACTTGCAGGTAATGATCAGTACACCAATCCCACTTGGCTCACCAAATTTCGTTCTTCTAAGTTAAACCGTTCCTTTGCAGTAACCGTTTTCATGTTTAGGTTTCACTCTGTTTTCTCCTATATGGATACATGTAGTTGGCACTCTAAATCAAACACGGTTTGTGCTAGCTCTTTGAAACTTAACACAATAATGTAGTTCCAAGTTCTATCGCTATGGTTTGTGTCCTATTGAAGTAGCCCCAAGCAGAGACTGACGAGAATCACATTCATTGAAATTGGTTGCCAAGCTTCCAAAAAACTACGAGTTTCCTGAAATCTCAGCAAAGATTTTTTCACCCAATCTTGATGATACTTGCAGGTAATGATCAGTAATCCAATCACACTTGGCTCACCAAATTTCGTTCTTCTAGGTTAAACCGTTCCCTTGCAGTTACCGTTTTCATGTTTAGGTTTCACTCTGTTTTCTCCTATATGGATACATGTAGTTGGAACTCTAAATCAAACACGGTTTGTGCTAGCTCTTTGATACTTGGCACAATAATGTAGTTCCAAGTTCTATCGCTATGGTTTGTATCCTATTGAAGTAGCCCCAAGCAGAGACTGACGAGAATCACATTCATTGAAATTGGTTGCCAAGCTTCCAAAAAACTACGAGTTTCCTGAAATCTCAGCAAACATTTTTTTCACCCCAATTTTTATGATACTTGCAGGTAATGATCAGTACACCAATCCTACTTGGCTCACCAAATTTCGTTCTTCTAGGTTAAACCGTTCCTTTGCAGTAACCGTTTTCATGTTTAGGTTTCACTCTCTTTTCTCCTATATGGATACATGTAGTTGGAACTCTAAATCAAAGACGGTTTGTGCTAGCTCTTTGAAACTTGGCACAATAATGTAGTTCCAAGTTCTATCGCTATGGTTTGTGTCCTATTGAAGTAGCCCCAAACAGAGACTGACGAGAATCACTTTCATTGAAAGTGGTTGCCAAGCTTCCAAAAAAACTATGAGTTTCCTGAAATCTCAGCAAACATTTTTTCACCCAATCTTGATGATACTTGCAGGTAATGATCAGTACCCCAATCCCACTTGGCTCACCAAATTTCGTTCTTCTAGGTTAAACCGTTCCTTTGCAGTAACCGTTTTCATGTTTAGGTTTCACTCTGTTTTCTCCTATATGGATACATGTAGTTGGAACTCTAAATCAAACACGGATTGTGCTAGCTCTTTTAAACTTGGCACAATAATATAGTTTCAAGTTCTATGGCTATGGTTTGTGTCCTATTGAAGTAGCCCGAAGCAGAGACTGACGAGAATCACTTTCATTGAAAAGGGGTTGCCAAGCTTCCAAAAAAACTACGAGTATCCGGAAATCTCACCAAACATTTTTTCACCAATCTTGATGATACTTGCAGGTAATGATCAGTAATCCAATCCCACTTGGCTCACCAAATTTCGTTGTTCTAGATTAAACCGTTCCTTTGCAGGAACCGTTTTCATGTTTAGGTTTCACTCTGTTTTCTCCTATATGGATACATGTAGTTGGAACTCTAAATCAAACACGGTTTGTGCTAGCTCTTTGAAAATTTGGCACAATAATGCAGTTCCAAGTTCCTATGGCTATGGTTTGTGTCCTATTGAAGTAGACCCAAGCAGAGACTGACGAGAATCACTTTCATTGAAAGGGGTTACCAAGCTTCCAAAAAACTACGAGTTTCCTGAAATCTCAGCAAACATTTTTTCACCAATCTTGATGATACTTGCAGGTAATGATCAGTACCCCAATCCCACTTGGCTCACCAAATTTCGTTCTTCTAGGTTAAACCGTTCCTTTGCAGTAACCGTTTTCATGTTTAGGTTTCACTCTGTTTTCTCCTATATGGATACATGTAGTTGGAACTCTAAATGAAACGCGGTTTGTGCTAGCTCTTTGAAACTTGGCACAATAATGTAGTTCCAAGTTCTATCGCTAAGGTTTGTGTCCTATTGAAGTAGCCCCAAGCAGAGACTGACGAGAATCACTTTCATTGAAAGGGGTTGCCAAGCTTCCGTAAAACTACGAGTTTCCTGAAATCTCAGCAAACATTTTTCACCCATTCTTTATGATACTTGCAGGTAATGATCAGTACACCAATCCCACTTGGCTCACCAAATTTCGTTCTTCTAGGTTAAACCGTTCCTCTGCAGTAACCGTTTTCATGTTTAGGTTTCACTCTGTTTTCTCCTATATGGATACATGCAGTTGGAACTCTAAATCAAACACGGTTTGTGCTAGCTCTTTAAAACATGGCACAATAATGTAGTTCCAAGTTCTATGGCTACTTATTGTGTCCTATTGAAGTAGCCCCAAGCAGAGACTGACGAGAATCACTTTCATTGAAAGGGTTTGCCAAGCTTCCAAAAAAACTACGAGTTTCCTGAAATCTCACCAAACATTTTTTCACCAATCTTGATGATACTTGCAGGTAATGATCAGTAATCCAATCACACTTGGGCTCACCAAATTTCGTTCTTCTAGGTTAAACCGTTCCTTTGCAGGAACCGTTTTCATGTTTAGGTTTCACTCTGTTTTCTCCTATATGGATACATGTAGTTGGAACTCTAAATCAAACACGGTTTGTGCTAATTCTTTGAAACTTGGCACAATAATGTAGTTCCAAGTTCTATCCCTATGATTTGTGTCCTATTGAAGTAGCCCGAAGCAGAGACTGAAGAGAATCACTTTCATTGAAAGGGTTGCCAAGCTTCCGTAAAACTACGAGTTTCCTGAAATCTCAGCAAACATTTTTTCACCCAATTCTTGATGATACTTGCAGGTAATGATCAGTTACACCAATCCCACTTGGCTCACCAAATTTCGTTCTTCTAAGTTAAACCGTTCCTTTGCAGTAACCGTTTTCATGTTTAGGTTTCACTCTGTTTTCTCCTATATGGATACATGTAGTTGGCACTCTAAATCAAACCACGGTTTGTGCTAGCTCTTTGAAATTAACACAATAATGTAGTTCCAAGTTCTATCGCTATGGTTTGTGTCCTATTGAAGTAGCCCCAAGCAGAGACTGACGAGAATCACATTCATTGAAATTGGTTGCCAAGCTTCCAAAAAACTACGAGTTTCCTGAAATCTCAGCAAACATTTTTTCACCCAATCTTGATGATACTTGCAGGTAATGATCAGTACACCAATCCCACTTGGCTCACCAAATTTCGTTCTTCTAGGTAAACCGTTCCTTTGCAGTAACCGTTTCCATGTTTAGGTTTCACTCTGTTTTCTCCTATATGGATACATGTAGTTGGAACTCTAAATCAAACGCGGTTTGTGCTAGCTCTTTGAAACTTGGCACAATAACGTAGTTCCAAGTTCTATCGCTAAGGTTTGTGTCCTATTGAAGTAGCCCCAAGCAGAGACTGACGAGAATCACTTTCATTGAAAAGGGTTGCCAAGCTTCCAAAAAACTACGAGTTTCCTGAAATCTCAGCAAACATTTTTTCACCAATCTTGATGATACTTGCAGGTAATGATCAGTAATCCAATCCCACTTGGCTCACCAAATTTCGTTCTTCTAGGTTAAACCGTTCTTTGCAGTAACCGTTTTCAGGTTTAGGTTTCACTCTATTTTCTCCTATATGGATACATGGAGTTGGAACTCTAAATCAAACACGGTTTGTGCTAATTCTTTGAAACTTGGCACAATAATGTAGTTCCAAGTTCTATCGCTATGGTTTGTGTCCTATTGAAGTAGCCCGAAGCAGAGACTGACGAGAATCACTTTCATTGAAAGGGGTTGCCAAGCTTCCGTAAAACTACGAGTTTCCTGAAATCTCAGCAAACATTTTTTCACCAATCTTGATGATACTTGCAGGTAATGATCAGTAATCCAATCCACTTGGCTCACCAAATTTCGTTGTTCTAGATTAAACCGTTCCTTTGCAGGAACCGTTTTCATGTTTAGGTTTCACTCTGTTTTCTCCTATATGGATACATGTAGTTGGAACTCTAAATCAAACACGGTTTGTGCTAGCTCTTTGAAATTTGGCACAATAATGCAGTTCCAAGTTCTATGGCTATGGTTTGTGTCCTATTGAAGTAGACCCAAGCAGAGACTGACGAGAATCACTTTCATTGAAAGGGGTTACCAAGCTTCCAAAAAACTACGAGTTTCCTGAAATCTCAGCAAACATTTTTTCACCAATCTTGATGATACTTGCAGGTAATGATCAGTACCCCAATCCCACTTGGCTCACCAAATTTCGTTCTTCTAGGTTAAACCGTTCCTTTGCAGTAACCGTTTTCATGTTTAGGTTTCACTCTGTTTTCTCCTATATGGATACATGTAGTTGGAACTCTAAATGAAACGCGGTTTGTGCTAGCTCTTTGAAACTTGGCACAATAATGTAGTTCCAAGTTCTATCGCTAAGGTTTGTGTCCTATTGAAGTAGCCCCAAGCAGAGACTGACGAGAATCACTTTCATTGAAAGGGGTTGCCAAGCTTCCGTAAAACTACGAGTTTCCTGAAATCTCAGCAAACATTTTTCACCCAATCTTTATGATACTTGCAGGTAATGATCAGTACACCAATCCCACTTGGCTCACCAAATTTCGTTCTTCTAGGTTAAACCGTTCCTCTGCAGTAACCGTTTTCATGTTTAGGTTTCACTCTGTTTTCTCCTATATGGATACATGCAGTTGGAACTCTAAATCAAACACGGTTTGTGCTAGCTCTTTAAAACATGGCACAATAATGTAGTTCCAAGTTCTATGGCTACTTATTGTGTCCTATTGAAGTAGCCCCAAGCAGAGACTGACGAGAATCACTTTCATTGAAAGGGTTTGCCAAGCTTCCAAAAAAACTACGAGTTTCCTGAAATCTCACCAAACATTTTTTCACCAATCTTGATGATACTTGCAGGTAATGATCAGTAATCCAATCACACTTGGCTCACCAAATTTCGTTCTTCTAGGTTAAAACCGTTCCTTTGCAGAACCGTTTTCATGTTTAGGTTTCACTCTGTTTTCTCCTATATGGATACATGTAGTTGGAACTCTAAATCAAACACGGTTTGTGCTAATTCTTTGAAACTTGGCACAATAATGTAGTTCCAAGTTCTATCCCTATGATTTGTGTCCTATTGAAGTAGCCCGAAGCAGAGACTGAAGAGAATCACTTTCATTGAAAGGGGTTGCCAAGCTTCCGTAAAACTACGAGTTTCCTGAAATCTCAGCAAACATTTTTTCACCCAATCTTGATGATACTTGCAGGTAATGATCAGTACACCAATCCCACTTGGCTCACCAAATTTCGTTCTTCTAAGTTAAACCGTTCCTTTGCAGTAACCGTTTTCATGTTTAGGTTTCACTCTGTTTTCTCCTATATGGATACATGTAGTTGGCACTCTAAATCAAACACGGTTTGTGCTAGCTCTTTGAAACTTAACACAATAATGTAGTTCCCAAGTTCTATCGCTATGGTTTGTGTCCTATTGAAGTAGCCCCAAGCAGAGACTGACGAGAATCACATTCATTGAAATTGGTTGCCAAGCTTCCAAAAAACTACGAGTTTCCTGAAATCTCAGCAAACATTTTTTCACCCAATCTTGATGATACTTGCAGGTAATGATCAGTACACCAATCCCACTTGGCTCACCAAATTTCGTTCTTCTAGGTTAAAACCGTTCCTTTGCAGTAACCGTTTCCATGTTTAGGTTTCACTCTGTTTTCTCCTATATGGATACATGTAGTTGGAACTCTAAATCAAACGCGGTTTGTGCTAGCTCTTTGAAACTTGGCACAATAATGTAGTTCCAAGTTCTATCGCTAAGGTTTGTGTCCTATTGAAGTAGCCCCAAGCAGAGACTGACGAGAATCACTTTCATTGAAAAGGGTTGCCAAGCTTCCAAAAAACTACGAGTTTCCCTGAAATCTCAGCAAACATTTTTTCACCAATCTTGATGATACTTGCAGGTAATGATCAGTAATCCAATCCCACTTGGCTCACCAAATTTCGTTCTTCTAGGTTAAACCGTTCTTTGCAGTAACCGTTTTCAGGTTTAGGTTTCACTCTATTTTCTCCTATATGGATACATGGAGTTGGAACTCTAAATCAAACACGGTTTGTGCTAATTCTTTGAAACTTGGCACAATAATGTAGTTCCAAGTTCTATCGCTATGGTTTGTGTCCTATTGAAGTAGCCCGAAGCAGAGACTGACGAGAATCACTTTCATTGAAAGGGGTTGCCAAGCTTCCGTAAAACTACGAGTTTCCTGAAATCTCAGCAAACATTTTTTCACCCAATCTTGATGATACTTGCAGGTAATGATCAGTACACCAATCCCACTTGGCTCACCAAATATCGTTCTTCTAGGTTAAACCGTTCCTTTGCAGTAACCGTTTTCATGTTTAGGTTTCACTCTGTTTTCTCCTATATGGATACATGTAGTTGGAACTCTAAATCAAACACGGTTTGTGCTAGCTCTTTGAAACTTAACACAATAATGTAGTTCCAAGTTCTATGGCAATGGTTTGTGTCCTATTGAAGTAGCCCCAAGCAGAGACTGACGAGAATCACTTTCATTGAACGGGGTTGCCAAGCTTCCGTAAAACTACGAGTTTCGTGAAATCTCAGCAAACATTTTTTCACCCAATCTTGATGATACATGCAGGTAATGATCAGTACCCCAATCCCACTTGGCTCACCAAATTTCGTTCTTCTAGGTTAAACCGTTCCTTTGCAGTAACCGTTTTCATGTTTAGGTTTCACTCTGTTTTCTCCTATATGGATACATGTAGTTGGAACTCTAAATCAAACGCGGTTTGTGCTAGCTCTTTGAAACTTGGCACAATAATGTAGTTCCAAGTTCTATCGCTAAGGTTTGTGTCCTATTGAAGTAGCCCCAAGCAGAGACTGACGAGAATCACTTTCATTGAAAGGGGTTGCCAAGCTTCCGTAAAACTACGAGTTTCCTGAAATCTCAGCAAACATTTTTCACCCAATCTTGATGATACTTGCAGGTAATGATCAGTACACCAATCCCACTTGGCTCACCAAATTTCGTTCTTCTAGGTTAAACCGTTCCTCTGCAGTAACCGTTTTCATGTTTAGGTTTCACTCTGTTTTCTCCTATATGGATACATGTAGTTGGAACTCTAAATCAAACACGGTTTGTGCTAGCTCTTTAAAACTTGGCACAATAATGTAGTTCCAAGTTCTATGGCTACTTATTGTGTCCTATTGAAGTAGCCCCAAGCAGAGACTGACGAGAATCACTTTCATTGAAAGGGTTTGCCAAGATTCCAAAAAAACTACGAGTTTCCTGAAATCTCACCAAACATTTTTTCACCAATCTTGATGATACTTGCAGGTAATGATCAGTAATCCAATCACACTTGGCTCACCAAATTTCGTTCTTCTAGGTTAAACCGTTCCTTTGCAGGAACCGTTTTCATGTTTAGGTTTCACTCTGTTTTCTCCTATATGGATACATGTAGTTGGAACTCTAAATCAAACACGGTTTGTGCTAGCTCGTTGAAACATGGCACAATAATGTAGTTCCAAGTTCTATCGCTATGGTTTGTGTCCTATTGAAGTAGCCCCAAGCAGAGACTGACGAGAATCACATTCATTGAAAGGGGTTGCCAAGCTTAGAAAAAATTACGAGTTTCCTGAAATCTCAGCAAACATTTTTTCACCCAATCTTGATGATACTTGCAGGTAATGATCAGTACACCAATCCCACTTGGCTCACCAAATTTCGTTCTTCTAGGTTAAACCGTTCCTTTGCAGTAACCGTTTTCAGGTTTAGGTTTCACTCTGTTTTCTCCTATATGGATACATGTAGTTGGAACTCTAAATCAAACACGGTTTGTGATAGCTCTTTGAAACTTGGCACAAGAATGTAGTTCCAAGTTCTATCTCTATGGTTTGTGTCCTATTGAATTAGCCCCAAGCAGAGACTGACGAGAATCACTTTCATTGAAAGGGGTTGCCAAGCTTCCAAAAATCTACGAGTTTCCTGAAATCTCAGCAAACATTTTTTCACCCAATCTTGATGATACATGCAGGTCATGATCAGTACACCAATCCCACTTGGCTCACCAAATTTCGTTCTTCTAGGTTAAACCGTTCCTTTGCAGTAACCGTTTACATGATTAGGTTTCACTCTGTTTTCTCCTATATGGATACATGTAGTTGGAATTCTAAATCAAACACGGTTTGTGCTAGCTCTTTGAAACTTGGCACAATAATGTAGTTCCAAGTTCTATGGCTATGGTTTGTGTATTATTGAAGTAGCCCGAAGCAGAGACTGACGAGAATCACTTTCATTGAAAGGGGTTGCCAAGCTTCCGTAAAAATACGAGTTTACTGAAATCTCAGCAAACATTTTTTCACCCAATCTTGATGATACTTGCAGGTAATGATCAGTACACCAATCCCACTTGGCTCACCAAATTTCGTTCTTCTAGGTTAAACCGTTCCTTTGCAGTAACCGTTTTCATGTTTAGGTTTCACTCTGTTTTCTCCTATATGGATACATGTAGTTGGAACTCTAAATCAAACGCGGTTTGTGCTAGCTCTTTGAAACTTGGCACAATAATGTAGTTCCAAGTTCTATCGCTAAGGTTTGTGTCCTATTGAAGTAGCCCCAAGCAGAGACTGACGAGAATCACTTTCATTGAAAGGGGTTGCCAAGCTTCCAAAAAACTACGAGTTTCCTGAAATCTCAGCAAACATTTTTTCACCAATCTTGATGATACTTGCAGGTAATGATCAGTAATCCAATCCCACTTGGCTCACCAAATTTCGTTCTTCTAGGTTAAACCGTTCTTTGCAGTAACCGTTTTCAGGTTTAGGTTTCACTCTATTTTCTCCTATATGGATACATGGAGTTGGAACTCTAAATCAAACACGGTTTGTGCTAATTCTTTGAAACTTGGCACAATAATGTAGTTCCAAGTTCTATCGCTATGGTTTGTGTCCTATTGAAGTAGCCCGAAGCAGAGACTGACGAGAATCACTTTCATTGAAAGGGGTTGCCAAGCTTCCGTAAAACTACGAGTTTCCTGAAATCTCAGCAAACATTTTTTCACCCAATCTTGATGATACTTGCAGGTAATGATCAGTACTCCAATCCCACTTGGCTCACCAAATTTCGTTCTTCTAGGTTAAACCGTTCCTTTGCAGTAACCGTTTTCATGTTTAGGTTTCACTCTGTTTTCTCCTATATGGATACATGTAGTTGGAACTCTAAATCAAACACGGTTTGTGCTAGCTCTTTGAAACTTGGCACAATAATGTAGTTCCAAGTTCTATGGCTATGGTTTGTGTCCTATTGAAGTAGCCCCAAGCAGAGACTGACGAGAATCACTTTCATTGAAAGGGGTTGCCAAGCTTCCAAAAAACTACGAGTTTCCTGAAATCTCAGCAAACATTTTTTCACCAATCTTGATGATACTTGCAGGTAATGATCAGTACCCCAATCCCACTTGGCTCACCAAATTTCGTTCTTCTAGGTTAAACCGTTCCTTTGCAGTAACCGTTTTCATGTTTAGGTTTCACTCTGTTTTCTCCTATATGGATACATGTAGTTGGAACTCTAAATCAAACGCGGTTTGTGCTAGCTCTTTGAAACTTGGCACAATAATGTAGTTCCAAGTTCTATCGCTAAGGTTTGTGTCCTATTGAAGTAGCCCCAAGCAGAGACTGACGAGAATCACTTTCATTGAAAGGGGTTGCCAAGCTTCCGTAAAACTACGAGTTTCCTGAAATCTCAGCAAACATTTTTCACCCAATCTTGATGATACTTGCAGGTAATGATCAGTACACCAATCCCACTTGGCTCACCAAATTTCGTTCTTCTAGGTTAAACCGTTCCTCTGCAGTAACCGTTTTCATGTTTAGGTTTCACTCTGTTTTCTCCTATATGGATACATGTAGTTGGAACTCTAAATCAAACACGGTTTGTGCTAGCTCTTTAAAACTTGGCACAATAATGTAGTTCCAACTATGGCTACTTATTGTGTCCTATTGAAGTAGCCCCAAGCAGAGACTGACGAGAATCACTTTCATTGAAAGGGTTTGCCAAGCTTCCAAAAAAACTACGAGTTTCCTGAAATCTCACCAAACATTTTTTCACCAATCTTGATGATACTTGCAGGTAATGATCAGTAATCCAATCACACTTGGCTCACCAAATTTCGTTCTTCTAGGTTAAACCGTTCCTTTGCAGGAACCGTTTTCATGTTTAGGTTTCACTCTGTTTTCTCCTATATGGATACATGTAGTTGGAACTCTAAATCAAACACGGTTTGTGCTAATTCTTTGAAACTTGGCACAATAATGTAGTTCCAAGTTCTATCCCTATGATTTGTGTCCTATTGAAGTAGCCCGAAGCAGAGACTGAAGAGAATCACTTTCATTGAAAGGGGTTGCCAAGCTTCCGTAAAACTACGAGTTTCCTGAAATCTCAGCAAACATTTTTTCACCCAATCTTGATGATACTTGCAGGTAATGATCAGTACACCAATCCCACTTGGCTCACCAAATTTCGTTCTTCTAAGTTAAACCGTTCCTTTGCAGTAACCGTTTTCATGTTTAGGTTTCACTCTGTTTTCTCCTATATGGATACATGTAGTTGGCACTCTAAATCAAACACGGTTTGTGCTAGCTCTTTGAAACTTAACACAATAATGTAGTTCCAAGTTCTATCGCTATGGTTTGTGTCCTATTGAAGTAGCCCCAAGCAGAGACTGACGAGAATCACATTCATTGAAATTGGTTGCCAAGCTTCCAAAAACTACGAGTTTCCTGAAATCTCAGCAAACATTTTTTCACCCAATCTTGATGATACTTGCAGGTAATGATCAGTACACCAATCCCACTTGGCTCACCAAATTTCGTTCTTCTAGGTTAAACCGTTCCTTTGCAGTAACCGTTTCCATGTTTAGGTTTCACTCTGTTTTCTCCTATATGGATACATGTAGTTGGAACTCTAAATCAAACGCGGTTTGTGCTAGCTCTTTGAAACTTGGCACAATAATGTAGTTCCAAGTTCTATCGCTAAGGTTTGTGTCCTATTGAAGTAGCCCCAAGCAGAGACTGACGAGAATCACTTTCATTGAAAAGGGTTGCCAAGCTTCCAAAAAACTACGAGTTTCCTGAAATCTCAGCAAACATTTTTTCACCAATCTTGATGATACTTGCAGGTAATGATCAGTAATCCAATCCCACTTGGCTCACCAAATTTCGTTCTTCTAGGTTAAACCGTTCCTTTGCAGTAACCGTTTTCATGTTTAGGTTTCACTCTGTTTTCTCCTATATGGATACATGTAGTTGGAACTCTAAATCAAACACGGTTTGTGCTAGCTCTTTGAAACTTGGCACAATAATGTAGTTCCAAGTTCTATCGCTATGGTTTGTGTCCTATTGAAGTAGCCCCAAGCAGAGACTGACGAGAATCACTTTCATTGAAAGGGGTTGCCAAGCTTCCAAAAAACTACGAGTTTCCTGAAATCTCAGCAAACATTTTTTCACCAATCTTGATGATACTTGCAGGTAATGATCAGTACACCAATCCCACTTGGCTCACCAAATTTCGTTCTTCTAGGTTAAACCGTTCCTTTGCAGTAACCGTTTTCATGTTTAGGTTTCACTCTGTTTTCTCCTATATGGATACATGTAGTTGGAACTCTAAATCAAACACGGTTTGTGCTAGCTCTTTGAAACTTAACACAATAATGTAGTTCCAAGTTCTATGGCTATGGTTTGTGTCCTATTGAAGTAGCCCCAAGCAGAGACTGACGAGAATCACTTTCATTGAACGGGGTTGCCAAGCTTCCGTAAAACTACGAGTTTCGTGAAATCTCAGCAAACATTTTTTCACCCAATCTTGATGATACTTGCAGGTAATGATCAGTACCCCAATCCCACTTGGCTCACCAAATTTCGTTCTTCTAGGTTAAACCGTTCCTTTGCAGTAACCGTTTTCATGTTTAGGTAGGTTTCACTCTGTTTTCTCCTATATGGATACATGTAGTTGGAACTCTAAATCAAACACGGTTTGTGCTAGCTCTTTGAAACTTAACACAATAATGTAGTTCCAAGTTCTATGGCAATGGTTTGTGTCCTATTGAAGTAGCCCCAAGCAGAGACTGACGAGAATCACTTTCATTGAACGGGGTTGCCAAGCTTCCGTAAAACTACGAGTTTCGTGAAATCTCAGCAAACATTTTTTCACCCAATCTTGATGATACATGCAGGTAATGATCAGTACCCCAATCCCACTTGGCTCACCAAATTTCGTTCTTCTAGGTTAAACCGTTCCTTTGCAGTAACCGTTTTCATGTTTAGGTTTCACTCTGTTTTCTCCTATATGGATACATGTAGTTGGAACTCTAAATCAAACGCGGTTTGTGCTAGCTCTTTGAAACTTGGCACAATAATGTAGTTCCAAGTTCTATCGCTAAGGTTTGTGTCCTATTGAAGTAGCCCCAAGCAGAGACTGACGAGAATCACTTTCATTGAAAGGGGTTGCCAAGCTTCCGTAAAACTACGAGTTTCCTGAAATCTCAGCAAACATTTTTCACCCAATCTTGATGATACTTGCAGGTAATGATCAGTACACCAATCCCACTTGGCTCACCAAATTTCGTTCTTCTAGGTTAAACCGTTCCTCTGCAGTAACCGTTTTCATGTTTAGGTTTCACTCTGTTTTCTCCTATATGGATACATGTAGTTGGAACTCTAAATCAAACACGGTTTGTGCTAGCTCTTTAAAACTTGGCACAATAATGTAGTTCCAAGTTCTATGGCTACTTATTGTGTCCTATTGAAGTAGCCCCAAGCAGAGACTGACGAGAATCACTTTCATTGAAAGGGTTTGCCAAGCTTCCAAAAAAACTACGAGTTTCCTGAAATCTCACCAAACATTTTTTCACCAATCTTGATGATACTTGCAGGTAATGATCAGTACACCAATCCCACTTGGCTCACCAAATTTCGTTCTTCTAGGTTAAACCGTTCCTCTGCAGTAACCGTTTTCATGTTTAGGTTTCACTCTGTTTTCTCCTATATGGATACATGTAGTTGGAACTCTAAATCAAACACGGTTTGTGCTAGCTCTTTAAAACTTGGCACAATAATGTAGTTCCAAGTTCTATGGCTACTTATTGTGTCCTATTGAAGTAGCCCCAAGCAGAGACTGACGAGAATCACTTTCATTGAAAGGGTTTGCCAAGCTTCCAAAAAAACTACGAATTTCCTGAAATCTCACCAAACATTTTTTCACCAATCTTGATGATACTTGCAGGTAATGATCAGTAATCCAATCACACTTGGCTCACCAAATTTCGTTCTTCTAGGTTAAACCGTTCCTTTGCAGGAACCGTTTTCATGTTTAGGTTTCACTCTGTTTTCTCCTATATGGATACATGTAGTTGGAACTCTAAATCAAACGCGGTTTGTGCTAGCTCTTTGAAACTTGGCACAATAATGTAGTTCCAAGTTCTATCGCTATGGTTTGTGTCCTATTGAAGTAGCCCCAAGCAGAGACTGACGAGAATCACTTTCATTGAACGGTGTTGCCAAGCTTCCGTAAAACTACGAGTTTCGTGAAATCTCAGCAAACATTTTTTCACCCAATCTTGATGATACTTGCAGGTAATGATCAGTACCCCAATCCCACTTGGCTCACCAAATTTCGTTCTTCTAGGTTAAACGGTTCCTTTGCAGTAACCGTTTTCATGTTTAGGTTTCACTCTGTTTTCTCCTATATGGATACATGTAGTTGGAACTCTAAATCAAACGCGGTTTGTGCTAGCTCTTTGAAACTTGGCACAATAATGTAGTTCCAAGTTCTATCGCTAAGGTTTGTGTCCTATTGAAGTAGCCCCAAGCAGAGACTGAAGAGAATCACTTTCATTGAAAGGGGTTGCCAATCTCCCGTAAAACTACGAGTTTCCTGAAATCTCAGCAAACATTTTTCACCCAATCTTGATGATACTTGCAGGTAATGATCAGTACACCAATCCCACTTGGCTCACCAAATTTCGTTCTTCTAGGTTAAACCGTTCCTCTGCAGTAACCGTTTTCATGTTTAGGTTTCACTCTGTTTTCTCCTATATGGATACATGTAGTTGGAACTCTAAATCAAACAAGGTTTGTGCTAGCTCTTTAAAACTTGGCACAATAATGTAGTTCCAAGTTCTATGGCTACTTATTGTGTCCTATTGAAGTAGCCCCAAGCAGAGACTGACGAGAATCACTTTCATTGAAAGGGTTTGCCAAGCTTCCAAAAAAACTACGAGTTTCCTGAAATCTCACCAAACATTTTTTCACCAATCTTGATGATACTTGCAGGTAATGATCAGTACACCAATCCCACTTGGCTCACCAAATTTCGTTCTTCTAGGTTAAACCGTTCCTCTGCAGTAACCGTTTTCATGTTTAGGTTTCACTCTGTTTTCTCCTATATGGATACATGTAGTTGGAACTCTAAATCAAACACGGTTTGTGCTAGCTCTTTAAAACTTGGCACAATAATGTAGTTCCAAGTTCTATGGCTACTTATTGTGTCCTATTGAAGTAGCCCCAAGCAGAGACTGACGAGAATCACTTTCATTGAAAGGGTTTGCCAAGCTTCCAAAAAAACTACGAGTTTCCTGAAATCTCACCAAACATTTTTTCACCAATCTTGATGATACTTGCAGGTAATGATCAGTAATCCAATCACACTTGGCTCACCAAATTTCGTTCTTCTAGGTTAAACCGTTCCTTTGCAGGAACCGTTTTCATGTTTAGGTTTCACTCTGTTTTCTCCTATATGGATACATGTAGTTGGAACTCTAAATCAAACGCGGTTTGTGCTAGCTCTTTGAAACTTGGCACAATAATGTAGTTCCAAGTTCTATCGCTATGGTTTGTGTCCTATTGAAGTAGCCCCAAGCAGAGACTGACGAGAATCACTTTCATTGAACGGGGTTGCCAAGCTTCCGTAAAACTACGAGTTTCGTGAAATCTCAGCAAACATTTTTTCACCCAATCTTGATGATACTTGCAGGTAATGATCAGTACCCCAATCCCACTTGGCTCACCAAATTTCGTTCTTCTAGGTTAAACGGTTCCTTTGCAGTAACCGTTTTCATGTTTAGGTTTCACTCTGTTTTCTCCTATATGGATACATGTAGTTGGAACTCTAAATCAAACGCGGTTTGTGCTAGCTCTTTGAAAATTGGCACAATAATGTAGTTCCAAGTTCTATCGCTAAGGTTTGTGTCCTATTGAAGTAGCCCCAAGCAGAGACTGAAGAGAATCACTTTCATTGAAAGGGGTTGCCAATCTCCCGTAAAACTACGAGTTTCCT
>NW_027553082.1:0-47074 GCF_045843805.1 Urocitellus parryii
CTTTGCAGGAACCTTTTTCATGTTTAGGTTTAACTCTGTTTTCTCCTATATGGATACATGTAGTTGGAACTCTAAATCAAACACAGTTTGTGCTAGTTCTTTGAAACTTACCACAATAATGTAGTTCCAAGTTATATCGCTATGGTTTGTGTCCTATTGAAGTAGCCCCAAGCAGAGACTGACGAGAATCACTTTCATTGAAAGGGGTTGCCAAGCTTCCAAAAAACTACGAGTTTCCTGAAATCTCAGCAAACATTTTTTCACCCAATCTTGATGATACTTGCAGGTAATGATCAGTACACCAATCCCACTTGGTCACCAAATTTCGTTCTTTTCGTTTAAACCCTTCCTTTGCAGAAACCGTTTTCATGTTTAGGTTTCACTCTGTTTTCTCCTATATGGATACATGTAGTTGGAACTCTAAATCGAACACGGTTTGTGCTAGCTCTTTGAAACTTGGCACAATAATGTAGTTCCACGTTCTATCGCTATGGTTTGTGTCCTATTGAGGTAGCCCCAAGCAGAGACTGACGAGAATCACTTTCATTGAAAGGGGTTGCCAAGCTTCCAAAAAAACTACGAGTTTCCTGAAATCTCAGCAAACATTTTTTCACCCACTCTTGATGAGGCTCGCAGGTAATGATCAGTACACCAATCCCACTTGGCTCACCAAATTTCGTTCTTCTCGGTTAAACCGTTCCTTTGCAGGAACCGTTTTCATGTTTAGGTTTCACTCTGTTTTCTCCTATATGGATACATGTACTTGGAACTCTAAATCAAACACGGTTTGTGCTAGCTCTTTGAAACTTGGCACAATAATGTAGTTCCAAGTTCTATCGCTATGTTTGTGTCCTATTGAAAGTAGCCCCAAACAGAGACAGACGAGAATCACTTTCATTGAAAGCGGTTGCCAAGCTTCCAAAAAACTACGAGTTTCCTGAAATCTCAGCAAACATTTTTTCACCCACTCTTGATGAGGCTTGCAGGTAATGATCAGTACACCAATCCCACTTGGCTCACCTAATTTCGTTCTTCTCGGTTAAACCGTTCCTTTGCAGGAACCGTTTTCATGTTTAGGTTTCACTCTGTTTTCTCCTATATGGATACATGTAGTTGGAACTCTAAATCAAACACGGTTTGTGCTAGCTCTTTGAAACTTGGCACAATAATGTAGTTCCAAGTTCTATCGCTATGGTTTGTGTCCTATTGAAGTAGCCCCAAGCAGAGACTGACGAGAATCACTTTCATTGAAAGGGGTTGCCAAGCTTCCAAAAAACTACGAGTTTCCTGAAATCTCAGCAACCATATTTTCACCCAATCTTGATGATACTTGCAGGTAATGATCAATATACCAATCCCACTGGGCTCACCAAATTTCGTTCTTCTCGGTTAAACCGTTCCTTTGCAGGAACAGTTTTCATGTTTAGGTTTCACTCTGTTTTCTCCTATATGGATATATGTAGTTGGAACTCTAAATCAAACACGGTTTGTGCTTGCTCTTTGAAACTTGGCACAATAATATAGTTCCAAGTTCTATCGCTATGGTTTGTGTCCTATTGAAGTAGCCCCAAGCAGAGACTGACGAGAATCACTTTCATTCAAAGGGGTTGCCAAGCTTCCAAAAAACTACGAGTTTCCTGAAATCTCAGCAAACATTTTTTAGCAATCTTGATTATACTTACAGGTAATGATCAGTACACCAATCCCACTTGGCTCACCTAATTTCGTTCTTCTCGGTTAAACCGTTCCTTTGCAGGAACCGTTTTCATGTTTAGGTTTCACTCTGTTTTCTCCTATATGGATACATGTAGTTGGAACTCTAAATCAAACACGGTTTGTGCTAGCTCTTTGAAACTTGGCACAATAATGTAGTTCCAAGTTCTATCGCTATGGTTTGTGTCCTATTGAAGTAGCCCCAAGCAGAGACTGACGAGAATCCCTTTTATTGAAACGGGTTGCCAAGCTTCCAAAAAACTACGAGTTTCCTGAAATCTCAGCAAACATTTTTTCACCCAATTTGATGATACTTGCAGGAAATGATCAGTACACCAATCCCACTTGGCTCACCAAATTTCGTTCTTCTCGGTTAAACCCTTCCTTTGCAGGAACCGTTTTCATGTTTAGGTTTCACTCTGTTTTCTCCTATATGGATACATGTAGTTGGAACTCTAAATCAAACACGGTTTGTGCTAGCTCTTTGAAACTTGGCACAATAATGTAGTTCCAAGTTCTATCGCTATGGTTTGTGTCCTATTGAAGTAGCCCCAAGCAGAGACTGACGAGAATCCCTTTTATTGAAAGGGGTTGTCAAGCTTCCAAAAATCTACGAGTTTCCTGAAATCTCAGCAAACATTTTTTTCACCCAATCTTGATGATACTTACAGGTAATGATCAGTACACCAATCCCACTTGGCTCACCAAATTTCGTTCTTCTCGGTTAAACCCTTCCTTTGCAGGAACCGTTTTCATGTTTAGGTTTCACTCTGTTTTCTCCTATATGGATACATGTAGTTGGAACTCTAAATCAAACACGGTTTGTGCTAGCTCTTTGAAACTTGGACAATAATGTAGTTCCAAGTTCTATCGCTATGGTTTGTGTCCTATTGAAGTAGCCCCAAGCAGAGACTGACGAGAATTACTTTCATTGAAACGGGTTGAGAAGCTTCCAAAAAAACTACGAGATTCCTGAAATCTCAGCAACCATATTTTCACCCAATCTTGATGATACTTGCAGGTAAGGATCAGTACACCAATCCCACTTGGCTCAGCAAATTTCGTTCATCTCGGTTAAACCGTTCCTTTGCAGGAACCGTTTTCATGTTTAGGTTTCACTTCGTAATCTCCTATATGGATACATGTAGTTGGAACTCTAAATCAAACACGGTTTGTGCTAGCTCTTGAAACTTGGCACAATAATGTAGTTCCAAGTTCTATCCCTATGGTTTGTGTCCTATTGAAGTAGCGCAAAGCAGAGACTGATGAGAATCACTTTCATTGAAAGGGGTTGCCAAGCTTCCAAAAAACTACGAGTTTCCTGAATTCTCAGCAAACATTTTTTCACCCAATCTTGATGATACTTGCAGGTAATGATCAGTACACCAATCCCACTTGGCTCAGCAAATTTAGTTCTTCTCGGTTAAACCGTTCCTTTGCAGGAACCGTTTTCATGTTTAGGTTTCACTCTGTTTTCTCCTATATGGATACATGTAGTTGGAACACTAAATCACACACGGTTTGTGCTAGCTCTTTGAAACTTGGCACAATAATGTACTTCCAAGTTCTATCGCTATGGTTTGTGTCCTATTGAAGTAGCCCCAAGCAGAGACTGACGAGAATCACTTACATTGAAAGGGCTTGCCAAGCTCCCAAAAAACTACGAGTTTCCTGAAATCTCAGCAAACAGTTTTTCACTCAATCTTGATGATAATTGCAGGTAATGATCAGTACACCAATCCCACTTGGCTCAGCAAATTTCGTTCTTCTCGTTTATACCGTTCCTTTGCAGGAACCTTTTTCATGTTTAGGTTTAACTCTGTTTTCTCCTATATGGATACATGTAGTTGGAACTCTAAATCAAACACAGTTTGTGCTAGTTCTTTGAAACTTACCACAATAATGTAGTTCCAAGTTATATCGCTATGGTTTGTGTCCTATTGAAGTAGCCCCAAGCAGAGACTGACGAGAATCACTTTCATTGAAAGGGGTTGCCAAGCTTCCAAAAAACTACGAGTTTCCTGAAATCTCAGCAAACATTTTTTCACCCAATCTTGATGATACTTGCAGGTAATGATCAGTACACCAATCCCACTTGGTCACCAAATTTCGTTCTTTTCGTTTAAACCCTTCCTTTGCAGAAAACCGTTTTCATGTTTAGGTTTCACTCTGTTTTCTCCTATATGGATACATGTAGTTGGAACTCTAAATCGAACACGGTTTGTGCTAGCTCTTTGAAACTTGGCACAATAATGTAGTTCCACGTTCTATCGCTATGGTTTGTGTCCTATTGAGGTAGCCCCAAGCAGAGACTGACGAGAATCACTTTCATTGAAAGGGGTTGCCAAGCTTCCAAAAAAACTACGAGTTTCCTGAAATCTCAGCAAACATTTTTTCACCCACTCTTGATGAGGCTCGCAGGTAATGATCAGTACACCAATCCCACTTGGCTCACCAAATTTCGTTCTTCTCGGTTAAACCGTTCCTTTGCAGGAACCGTTTTCATGTTTAGGTTTCACTCTGTTTTCTCCTATATGGATACATGTAGTTGGAACACTAAATCAAACACGGTTTGTGCTAGCTCTTTGAAACTTGGCACAATAATGTAGTTCCAAGTTCTATCGCTATGGTTTGTGTCCTATTGAAGTAGCCCCAAGCAGAGACTGACGAGAATCACTTTCATTCAAAAGGGTTGCCAAGCTTCCAAAAAACTACGAGTTTCCTGAAATCTCAGCAACCATATTTTCACCCAAACTTGATGATACTTGTAGGTAATGATCAGTACACCAATCCCACTGGCCTCACCAAATTTCGTTCTTCTCGGTTAAACCGTTCCTTTGCAGGAACCGTTTTCATGTTTAGGTTTCACTCTGTTTTCTCCTATATGGATACATGTACTTGGAACTCTAAATCAAACACGGTTTGTGCTAGCTCTTTGAAACTTGGCACAATAATGTAGTTCCAAGTTCTATCGCTATGGTTTGTGTCCTATTGAAGTAGCCCCAAGCAGAGACTGACGAGAATCACTTTCATTGAAAGGGGTTGCCAAGCTTCCAAAAAACTACGAGTTTCCTGAAATCTCAGCAAACATTTTTTCACCCACTCTTGATGAGGCTTGCAGGTAATGATCAGTACACCAATCCCACTTGGCTCAGCAAATTTCGTTCTTCTCGGTTAAACCGTTCCTTTGCAGGAACCGTTTTCATGTTTAGGTTTCACTCTGTTTTCTCCTATATGGATACATGTAGTTGGAACTCTAAAATCAAACACGGTTTGTGCTAGCTCTTTGAAAGATGGCACAATAATGTAGTTCCAAGATCTATCGCTATGGTTTGTGTCCTATTGAAGTAGCCCCAAGCAGAGACTGACGAGAATCACTTTCATTGAAAGGGGTTGCCAAGCTTCCCAAAAACTACGAGTTTCCTGAAATCTCAGCAAACATTTTTTTCACCAACTCTTGATGAGGCTTGCAGGTAATGATCAGTACACCAATCCCACTTGGCTCAGCAAATGTCGTTCTTCTCTGTTAAACCCGTACCATTGCAGGAACCGTTTTCATGTTTAGGTTTCACTCTGTTTTCTCCTATATGGATACATGTAGTTGGAACTCTAAATCAAACACGGTTTGTGCTAGCTCTTTGAAACTTGGCACAATAATGTAGTTCCAAGTTCTATCGCTATGGTTTGTGTCCTACTGAAGTAGCCCCAAGCAGAGACTAACGAGAATCACTTTCATTGAAAGGGGTTGCCAAGCTTCCAAAAAACTACGAGTTTCCTGAAATCTCAGCAACCATATTTTCACCCAATCTTGATGATACTTCAAGGTAATGATCAGTCCACCAAATCCACTGGGCTCACCAAATTTCGTTCTTCTCGGTTATACCGTTCCGTTGCAGGAACCGTTTTCATGTTTAGGTTTCACTCTGTTTTCTCCTATATGGATACATGTAGTTGGAACTCTAAATCAAACACAGTTTGTGCTAGCTCTTTGAAACTTACCACAATAATGTAGTTCCAAGTTATATCGCTATGGTTTGTGTCCTATTGAAGTAGCCCCAAGCAGAGACTGACGAGAATCACTTTCATTGAAAGGGGTTGCCAAGCTTCCAAAAAACTACGAGTTTCCTGAAATCTCAGCAAACATTTTTTCACCCACTCTTGATGAGGCTTGCAGGTAATGATCAGTACACCAATCCCACTTGGCTCAGCAATTTTCGTTCTTCTCGGTTAAACCGTTCCTTTGCAGGAACCGTTTTCATGTTTAGTTTTCACTTTGTTTTCTCCTATATGGATACATGTACTTGGAACTCTAAATCAAACACGGTTTGTGCTAGCTCTTTGAAACTTGGCACAATAATGTAGTTCCAAGTTCTATCCCTATGGTTTGTGTCCTCTTGAAGTAGGCCCAAGCAGAGACTGACGAGAATTACTTTCATTGAAACGGGTTGAGAAGCTTCCAAAAAAACTACGAGATTCCTGAAATCTCAGCAAACATTTTTTTCACCCAATCTTGATGATACTTACAGGTAATGATCAGTACACCAATCCCACTTGGCTCACCAAATTTCGTTCTTCTCGGTTAAACCCTTCCTTTGCAGGAACCGTTTTCATGTTTAGGTTTCACTCTGTTTTCTCCTATATGGATACATGTACTTGGAACTCTAAATCAAACACGGTTTGTGCTAGCTGTTTGAAACTTGGCACAATAATGTAGTTCCAAGTTCTATCCCTATGGTTTGTGTCCTATTGAAGTAGCCCCAAGCAGAGACTGATGAGAATCACTTTCATTCAAAGGGGTTGCCAAGCTTCCAAAAAACTACGAGTTTCCTGAATTCTCAGCAAATATTTTTTCACCCAATCTTGATGATACTTGCAGGTAATGATCAGTACACCAATCCCACTTGGCTCACCAAATTTCGTTCTTCTCGGTTAAACCGTTCCTTTGCAGGAACCGTTTTCATGTTTAGGTTTCACTCTGTTTTCTCCTATATGGATACATGTAGTTGGAACTCTAAATCAAACACAGTTTGTGCTAGCTCTTTGAAACTTGGCACAATAATGTAGTTCCAAGTTCTATCGCTATGGTTTGTGTCCTATTGAAGTAGCCCCAAGCAGAGACTAACGAGAATCACTTTCATTGAAAGGGGTTGCCAAGCTTCCAAAAAACTACGAGTTTCCTGAAATCTCAGCAACCATATTTTCACCCAAACTTGATGATACTTGTAGGTAATGATCAGTACACCAATCCCACTGGCCTCACCAAATTTCGTTCTTCTCGGTTAAACCGTTCCTTTGCAGGAACCGTTTTCATGTTTAGGTTTCACTCTGTTTTCTCCTATATGGATACATGTACTTGGAACTCTAAATCAAACACGGTTTGTGCTAGCTCTTTGAAACTTGGCACAATAATGTAGTTCCAAGTTCTATCGCTATGGTTTGTGTCCTATTGAAGTAGCCCCAAACAGAGACAGACGAGAATCACTTTCATTGAAAGCGGTTGCCAAGCTTCCAAAAAACTACGAGTTTCCTGAAATCTCAGCAAACATTTTTTCACCCACTCTTGATGAGGCTTGCAGGTAATGATCAGTACACCAATCCCACTTGGCTCACCTAATTTCGTTCTTCTCGGTTAAACCGTTCCTTTGCAGGAACCGTTTTCATGTTTAGGTTTCACTCTGTTTTCTCCTATATGGATACATGTAGTTGGAACTCTAAATCAAACACGGTTTGTGCTAGCTCTTTGAAACTTGGCACAATAATGTAGTTCCAAGTTCTATCGCTATGGTTTGTGTCCTATTGAAGTAGCCCCAAGCAGAGACTGACGAGAATCACTTTCATTGAAAGGGGTTGCCAAGCTTCCAAAAAACTACGAGTTTCCTGAAATCTCAGCAACCATATTTTCACCCAATCTTGATGATACTTGCAGGTAATGATCAATATACCAATCCCACTGGGCTCACCAAATTTCGTTCTTCTCGGTTAAACCGTTCCTTTGCAGGAACAGTTTTCATGTTTAGGTTTCACTCTGTTTTCTCCTATATGGATATATGTAGTTGGAACTCTAAATCAAACACGGTTTGTGCTTGCTCTTTGAAACTTGGCACAATAATATAGTTCCAAGTTCTATCGCTATGGTTTGTGTCCTATTGAAGTAGCCCCAAGCAGAGACTGACGAGAATCACTTTCATTCAAAGGGGTTGCCAAGCTTCCAAAAAACTACGAGTTTCCTGAAATCTCAGCAAACATTTTTTAGCAATCTTGATTATACTTACAGGTAATGATCAGTACACCAATCCCACTTGGCTCACCTAATTTCGTTCTTCTCGGTTAAACCGTTCCTTTGCAGGAACCGTTTTCATGTTTAGGTTTCACTCTGTTTTCTCCTATATGGATACATGTAGTTGGAACTCTAAATCAAACACGGTTTGGGCTAGCTCTTTGAAACTTGGCACAATAATGTAGTTCCAAGTTCTATCGCTATGGTTTGTGTCCTATTGAAGTAGCCCCAAGCAGAGACTGACGAGAATCCCTTTTATTGAAACGGGTTGCCAAGCTTCCAAAAAACTACGAGTTTCCTGAAATCTCAGCAAACATTTTTTCACCCAATTTGATGATACTTGCAGGAAATGATCAGTACACCAATCCCACTTGGCTCACCAAATTTCGTTCTTCTCGGTTAAACCCTTCCTTTGCAGGAACCGTTTTCATGTTTAGGTTTCACTCTGTTTTCTCCTATATGGATACATGTAGTTGGAACTCTAAATCAAACACGGTTTGTGCTAGCTCTTTGAAACTTGGCACAATAATGTAGTTCCAAGTTCTATCGCTATGGTTTGTGTCCTATTGAAGTAGCCCCAAGCAGAGACTGACGAGAATCCCTTTTATTGAAAGGGGTTGTCAAGCTTCCAAAAATCTACGAGTTTCCTGAAATCTCAGCAAACATTTTTTTCACCCAATCTTGATGATACTTACAGGTAATGATCAGTACACCAATCCCACTTGGCTCACCAAATTTCGTTCTTCTCGGTTAAACCCTTCCTTTGCAGGAACCGTTTTCATGTTTAGGTTTCACTCTGTTTTCTCCTATATGGATACATGTAGTTGGAACTCTAAATCAAACACGGTTTGTGCTAGCTCTTTGAAACTTGGACAATAATGTAGTTCCAAGTTCTATCGCTATGGTTTGTGTCCTATTGAAGTAGCCCCAAGCAGAGACTGACGAGAATTACTTTCATTGAAACGGGTTGAGAAGCTTCCAAAAAAACTACGAGATTCCTGAAATCTCAGCAACCATATTTTCACCCAATCTTGATGATACTTGCAGGTAAGGATCAGTACACCAATCCCACTTGGCTCAGCAAATTTCGTTCATCTCGGTTAAACCGTTCCTTTGCAGGAACCGTTTTCATGTTTAGGTTTCACTTCGTAATCTCCTATATGGATACATGTAGTTGGAACTCTAAATCAAACACGGTTTGTGCTAGCTCTTGAAACTTGGCACAATAATGTAGTTCCAAGTTCTATCCCTATGGTTTGTGTCCTATTGAAGTAGCGCAAAGCAGAGACTGATGAGAATCACTTTCATTGAAAGGGGTTGCCAAGCTTCCAAAAAACTACGAGTTTCCTGAATTCTCAGCAAACATTTTTTCACCCAATCTTGATGATACTTGCAGGTAATGATCAGTACACCAATCCCACTTGGCTCAGCAAATTTCGTTCTTCTCGGTTAAACCGTTCCTTTGCAGGAACCGTTTTCATGTTTAGGTTTCACTCTGTTTTCTCCTATATGGATACATGTAGTTGGAACACTAAATCACACACGGTTTGTGCTAGCTCTTTGAAACTTGGCACAATAATGTACTTCCAAGTTCTATCGCTATGGTTTGTGTCCTATTGAAGTAGCCCCAAGCAGAGACTGACGAGAATCACTTACATTGAAAGGGCTTGCCAAGCTCCCAAAAAACTACGAGTTTCCTGAAATCTCAGCAAACAGTTTTTCACTCAATCTTGATGATAATTGCAGGTAATGATCAGTACACCAATCCCACTTGGCTCAGCAAATTTCGTTCTTCTCGTTTATACCGTTCCTTTGCAGGAACCTTTTTCATGTTTAGGTTTAACTCTGTTTTCTCCTATATGGATACATGTAGTTGGAACTCTAAATCAAACACAGTTTGTGCTAGCTCTTTGAAACTTACCACAATAATGTAGTTCCAAGTTATATCGCTATGGTTTGTGTCCTATTGAAGTAGCCCCAAGCAGAGACTGACGAGAATCACTTTCATTGAAAGGGGTTGCCAAGCTTCCAAAAAACTACGAGTTTCCTGAAATCTCAGCAAACATTTTTTCACCCAATCTTGATGATACTTGCAGGTAATGATCAGTACACCAATCCCACTTGGTCACCAAATTTCGTTCTTTTCGTTTAAACCCTTCCTTTGCAGAAACCGTTTTCATGTTTAGGTTTCACTCTGTTTTCTCCTATATGGATACATGTAGTTGGAACTCTAAATCGAACACGGTTTGTGCTAGCTCTTTGAAACTTGGCACAATAATGTAGTTCCACGTTCTATCGCTATGGTTTGTGTCCTATTGAGGTAGCCCCAAGCAGAGACTGACGAGAATCACTTTCATTGAAAGGGGTTGCCAAGCTTCCAAAAAAACTACGAGTTTCCTGAAATCTCAGCAAACATTTTTTCACCCACTCTTGATGAGGCTCGCAGGTAATGATCAGTACACCAATCCCACTTGGCTCACCAAATTTCGTTCTTCTCGGTTAAACCGTTCCTTTGCAGGAACCGTTTTCATGTTTAGGTTTCACTCTGTTTTCTCCTATATGGATACATGTAGTTGGAACACTAAATCAAACACGGTTTGTGCTAGCTCTTTGAAACTTGGCACAATAATGTAGTTCCAAGTTCTATCGCTATGGTTTGTGTCCTATTGAAGTAGCCCCAAGCAGAGACTGACGAGAATCACTTTCATTCAAAAGGGTTGCCAAGCTTCCAAAAAACTACGAGTTTCCTGAAATCTCAGCAACCATATTTTCACCCAAACTTGATGATACTTGTAGGTAATGATCAGTACACCAATCCCACTGGCCTCACCAAATTTCGTTCTTCTCGGTTAAACCGTTCCTTTGCAGGAACCGTTTTCATGTTTAGGTTTCACTCTGTTTTCTCCTATATGGATACATGTACTTGGAACTCTAAATCAAACACGGTTTGTGCTAGCTCTTTGAAACTTGGCACAATAATGTAGTTCCAAGTTCTATCGCTATGGTTTGTGTCCTATTGAAGTAGCCCCAAGCAGAGACTGACGAGAATCACTTTCATTGAAAGGGGTTGCCAAGCTTCCAAAAAACTACGAGTTTCCTGAAATCTCAGCAAACATTTTTTCACCCACTCTTGATGAGGCTTGCAGGTAATGATCAGTACACCAATCCCACTTGGCTCAGCAAATTTCGTTCTTCTCGGTTAAACCGTTCCTTTGCAGGAACCGTTTTCATGTTTAGGTTTCACTCTGTTTTCTCCTATATGGATACATGTAGTTGGAACTCTAAATCAAACACGGTTTGTGCTAGCTCTTTGAAAGATGGCACAATAATGTAGTTCCAAGATCTATCGCTATGGTTTGTGTCCTATTGAAGTAGCCCCAAGCAGAGACTGACGAGAATCACTTTCATTGAAAGGGGTTGCCAAGCTTCCCAAAAACTACGAGTTTCCTGAAATCTCAGCAAACATTTTTTCACCAACTCTTGATGAGGCTTGCAGGTAATGATCAGTACACCAATCCCACTTGGCTCAGCAAATGTCGTTCTTCTCTGTTAAACCGTACCATTGCAGGAACCGTTTTCATGTTTAGGTTTCACTCTGTTTTCTCCTATATGGATACATGTAGTTGGAACTCTAAATCAAACACGGTTTGTGCTAGCTCTTTGAAACTTGGCACAATAATGTAGTTCCAAGTTCTATCGCTATGGTTTGTGTCCTACTGAAGTAGCCCCAAGCAGAGACTAACGAGAATCACTTTCATTGAAAGGGGTTGCCAAGCTTCCAAAAAACTACGAGTTTCCTGAAATCTCAGCAACCATATTTTCACCCAATCTTGATGATACTTCAAGGTAATGATCAGTCCACCAAATCCACTGGGCTCACCAAATTTCGTTCTTCTCGGTTATACCGTTCCGTTGCAGGAACCGTTTTCATGTTTAGGTTTCACTCTGTTTTCTCCTATATGGATACATGTAGTTGGAACTCTAAATCAAACACAGTTTGTGCTAGCTCTTTGAAACTTACCACAATAATGTAGTTCCAAGTTATATCGCTATGGTTTGTGTCCTATTGAAGTAGCCCCAAGCAGAGACTGACGAGAATCACTTTCATTGAAAGGGGTTGCCAAGCTTCCAAAAAACTACGAGTTTCCTGAAATCTCAGCAAACATTTTTTCACCCACTCTTGATGAGGCTTGCAGGTAATGATCAGTACACCAATCCCACTTGGCTCAGCAATTTTCGTTCTTCTCGGTTAAACCGTTCCTTTGCAGGAACCGTTTTCATGTTTAGGTTTCACTTTGTTTTCTCCTATATGGATACATGTACTTGGAACTCTAAATCAAACACGGTTTGTGCTAGCTCTTTGAAACTTGGCACAATAATGTAGTTCCAAGTTCTATCCCTATGGTTTGTGTCCTCTTGAAGTAGGCCCAAGCAGAGACTGACGAGAATCACTTTCATTCAAAGGGGTTGCCAAGCTTCCAAAAAACTACGAGTTTCCTGAAATCTCAGCAAACATAGTTTCACCCACTCTTGATGAGGCTTGCAGGTAATGATCAGTACACCAATCCCACTTGGCTCAGCAAATTTCGTTCTTCTCGGTTAAACCGTTCCTTTGCAGGAACCGTTTTCATGTTTAGGTTTCACTTTGTTTTCTCCTATATGGATACATGTAGTTGGAACTCTAAATCAAACACGGTTTTTGCTAGCTCTTTGAAACTTGGCACAATAATGTAGTTCCAAGTTCTATCGCTACGGTTTGTGTCCTATTGAAGTAGCCCCAAGCAGAGACTGATGAGAATCACTTTCATTCAAAGGGGTTGCCAAGCTTCAAAAAACTACGAGTTTCCTGAATTCTCAGCAAACATTTTTTCACCCAATCTTGATGATACTTGCAGGTAATGATCAGTACACCAATCCCACTTGGCTCACCAAATTTCGTTCTTCTCGGTTAAACCGTTCCTTTGCAGGAACCGTTTTCATGTTTAGGTTTCACTCTGTTTTCTCCTATATGGATACATGTAGTTGGAACTCTAAATCAAACACAGTTCGTGCTAGCTCTTTGAAACTTGGCACAATAATGTAGTTCCAAGTTCTATCGCTATGGTTTGTGTCCTATTGAAGTAGCCCCAAGCAGAGACTGACGAGAATTACTTTCATTGAAACGGGTTGAGAAGCTTCCAAAAAACTACGAGTTTCCTGAAATCTCAGCAAACATTTTTTCACCCACTCTTGATGAGGCTTGCAGGTAATGATCAGTACACCAATCCCACTTGGCTCAGCAAATTTCGTTCTTCTCGGTTAAACCGTTCCTTTGCAGGAACCGTTTTCATGTTTAGGTTTCGCTCTGTTTTCTCCTATATGGATACATGTAGTTGGAACTCTAAATCAAACACGGTTTGTGCTAGCTGTTTGAAACTTGGCACAATAATGTAGTTCCAAGTTCTATCCCTATGGTTTGTGTCCTATTGAAGTAGCCCCAAGCAGAGACTGATGAGAATCACTTTCATTCAAAGGGGTTGCCAAGCTTCCAAAAAACTACGAGTTTCCTGAATTCTCAGCAAATATTTTTTCACCCAATCTTGATGATACTTGCAGGTAATGATCAGTACACCAATCCCACTTGGCTCACCAAATTTCGTTCTTCTCGGTTAAACCGTTCCTTTGCAGGAACCGTTTTCATGTTTAGGTTTCACTCTGTTTTCTCCTATATGGATACATGTAGTTGGAACTCTAAATCAAACACAGTTTGTGCTAGCTCTTTGAAACTTGGCACAATAATGTAGTTCCAAGTTCTATCGCTATGGTTTGTGTCCTATTGACGTAGCCCCAAGCAGAGACTAACGAGAATCACTTTCATTGAAAGGGGTTGCCAAGCTTCCAAAAAACTACGAGTTTCCTGAAATCTCAGCAACCATATTTTCACCCAAACTTGATGATACTTGTAGGTAATGATCAGTACACCAATCCCACTGGCCTCACCAAATTTCGTTCTTCTCGGTTAAACCGTTCCTTTGCAGGAACCGTTTTCATGTTTAGGTTTCACTCTGTTTTCTCCTATATGGATACATGTAGTTGGAACTCTAAATCAAACACGGTTTGTGCTAGCTCTTTGAAACTTGGCACAATAATGTAGTTCCAAGTTCTATCGCTATGGTTTGTGTCCTATTGAAGTAGCCCCAAGCAGAGACAGACGAGAATCACTTTCATTGAAAGGGGTTGCCAAGCTTCCAAAAAACTACGAGTTTCCTGAAATCTCAGCAAACATTTTTTCACCCACTCTTGATGAGGCTTGCAGGTAATGATCAGTACACCAATCCCACTTGGCTCAGCAAATTTCGTTCTTCTCGGTTAAACCGTTCCTTTGCAGGAACCGTTTTCATGTTTAGGTTTCACTCTGTTTTCTCCTATATGGATACATGTAGTTGGAAATCTAAATCAAACACGGTTTGTGCTAGCTCTTTGAAACTTGGCACAATAATGTAGTTCCAAGTTCTATCGCTATGGTTTGTGTCCTATTGAAGTAGCCCCAAGCAGAGACTGACGAGAATCACTTTCATTGAAGGGGTTGCCAAGCTTCCAAAAAACTACGAGTTTCCTGAAATCTCAGCAACCATATTTTCACCCAATCTTGATGATACTTGCAGGTAATGATCAATATACCAATCCCACTGGGCTCACCAAATTTCGTTCTTCTCGGTTAAACCGTTCCTTTGCAGGAACCGGTTTCATGTTAGGTTTCACTCTGTTTTCTCCTATATGGATATATGTAGTTGGAACTCTAAATCAAACACGGTTTGTGCTTGCTCTTTGAAACTTGGCACAATAATATAGTTCCAAGTTCTATCGCTATGGTTTGTGTCCTATTGAAGTAGCCCCAAGCAGAGACTGACGAGAATCACTTTCATTGAAAGGGGTTGCCAAGCTTCCAAAAAAACTACGAGTTTCCTGAAATCTCAGCAAACATTTTTTCACCCACACTTGATGAGGCTTGCAGGTAATGATCAGTACACCAATCCCACTTGGCTCACCTAATTTCGTTCTTCTCGGTTAAACCGTTCCTTTGCAGGAACCGTTTTCATGTTTAGGTTTCACTCTGTTATCTCCTATATGGATACATGTAGTTGGAACTCTAAATCAAACACGGTTGTGCTAGCTCTTTGAAACTTGGCACAATAATGTAGTTCCAAGTTCTATCGCAATGGTTTGTGTCCTATTGAAGTAGCCCCAAGCAGAGACTGACGAGAATCACTTTTCATTGAAAGGGGTTGCCAAGCTTCCAAAAAACTACGAGTTTTCTGAAATCTCAGCAACCATATTTTCACCCAATCTTGATGATACTTGCAGGTAATGATCAATATACCAATCCCACTGGGCTCACCAAATTTCGTTCTTCTCGGTTAAACCGTTCCTTTGCAGGAACCGTTTTCATGTTTAGGTTTCACTCTGTTTTCTCCTATATGGATATATGTACTTGGAACTCTAAATCAAACACGGTTTGTGCTAGCTCTTTGAAACTTGGCACAATAATATAGTTCCAAGTTCTATCACTATGGTTTGTGTCCTATTGAAGTAGCCCCAAGCAGAGACTGACGAGAATCACTTTCATTCAAAGGGGTTGCCAAGCTTCCAAAAAACTACGAGTTTCCTGAAATCTCAGCAAACATTTTTTAGCAATCTTGATTATACTTACAGGTAATGATCAGTACACCAATCCCACTTGGCTCACCTAATTTCGTTCTTCTCGGTTAAACCGTTCCTTTGCAGGAACCGTTTTCATGTTTAGGTTTCACTCTGTTTTCTCCTATATGGATACATGTAGTTGGAACTCTAAATCAAACACGGTTTGTGCTAGCTCTTTGAAACTTGGCACAATAATGTAGTTCCAAGTTCTATCGCTATGGTTTGTGTCCTATTGAAGTAGCCCCAAGCAGAGACTGACGAGAATCCCTTTTATTGAAACGGGTTGCCAAGCTTCCAAAAAACTACGAGTTTCCTGAAATCTCAGCAAACATTTTTTCACCCAATTTGATGATACTTGCAGGAAATGATCAGTACACCAATCCCACTTGGCTCACCAAATTTCGTTCTTCTCGGTTAAACCCTTCCTTTGCAGGAACCGTTTTCATGTTTAGGTTTCACTCTGTTTTCTCCTATATGGATACATGTAGTTGGAACTCTAAATCAAACACGGTTTGTGCTAGCTCTTTGAAACTTGGCACAATAATGTAGTTCCAAGTTCTATCGCTATGGTTTGTGTCCTATTGAAGTAGCCCCAAGCAGAGACTGACGAGAATCCTTTTATTGAAAGGGGTTGTCAAGCTTCCAAAAATCTACGAGTTTCCTGAAATCTCAGCAAACATTTTTTTCACCCAATCTTGATGATACTTACAGGTAATGATCAGTACACCAATCCCACTTGGCTCACCAAATTTCGTTCTTCTCGGTTAAACCCTTCCTTTGCAGGAACCGTTTTCATGTTTAGGTTTCACTCTGTTTTCTCCTATATGGATACATGTAGTTGGAACTCTAAATCAAACACAGTTTGTGCTAGCTCTTTGAAACTTTGCACAATAATGTAGTTCCAAGTTCTATCGCTATGGTTTGTGTCCTATTGAAGTAGCCCCAAGCAGAGACTGACGAGAATTACTTTCATTGAAACGGGTTGAGAAGCTTCCAAAAAACTACGAGTTTCCTGAAATCTCAGCAAACATTTTTTCACCCACTCTTGATGAGGCTTGCCAGGTAATGATCAGTACACCAATCCCACTTGGCTCAGCAAATTTCGTTCTTCTCGGTTAAACCGTTCCTTTGCAGGAACCGTTTTCATGTTTAGGTTTCGCTCTGTTTTCTCCTATATGGATACATGTAGTTGGAACTCTAAATCAAACACGGTTTGTGCTAGCTGTTTGAAACTTGGCACAATAATGTAGTTCCAAGTTCTATCCCTATGGTTTGTGTCCTATTGAAGTAGCCCCAAGCAGAGACTAACGAGAATCACTTTCATTCAAAGGGGTTGCCAAGCTTCCAAAAAACTACGAGTTTCCTGAAATCTCAGCAACCATATTTTCACCCAAACTTGATGATACTTGTAGGTAATGATCAGTACACCAATCCCACTGGCCTCACCAAATTTCGTTCTTCTCGGTTAAACCGTTCCTTTGCAGGAACCGTTTTCATGTTTAGGTTTCACTCTGTTTTCTCCTATATGGATACATGTAGTTGGAACTCTAAATCAAACACGGTTTGTGCTAGCTCTTTGAAACTTGGCACAATAATGTAGTTCCAAGTTCTATCGCTATGGTTTGTGTCCTATTGAAGTAGCCCCAAGCAGAGACAGACGAGAATCACTTTCATTGAAAGGGGTTGCCAAGCTTCCAAAAAACTACGAGTTTCCTGAAATCTCAGCAAACATTTTTTCACCCACTCTTGATGAGGCTTGCAGGTAATGATCAGTACACCAATCCCACTTGGCTCACCTAATTTCGTTCTTCTCGGTTAAACCGTTCCTTTGCAGTAACCGTTTTCATGTTTAGGTTTCACTCTGTTTTCTCCTATATGGATACATGTAGTTGGAACTCTAAATCAAACACGGTTTGTGCTAGCTCTTTGAAACTTGGCACAATAATGTAGTTCCAAGTTCTATCGCTATGGTTTGTGTCCTATTGAAGTAGCCCCAAGCAGAGACTGACGAGAATCACTTTCATTGAAAGGGGTTGCCAAGCTTCCAAAAAACTACGAGTTTCCTGAAATCTCAGCAACCATATTTTCACCCAATCTTGATGATACTTGCAGGTAATGATCAATATACCAATCCCACTGGGCTCACCAAATTTCGTTCTTCTCGGTTAAACCGTTCCTTTGCAGGAACCGTTTTCATGTTTAGGTTTCACTCTGTTTTCTCCTATATGGATATATGTAGTTGGAACTCTAAATCAAACACGGTTTGTGCTTGCTCTTTGAAACTTGGCACAATAATATAGTTCCAAGTTCTATCGCTATGGTTTGTGTCCTATTGAAGTAGCCCCAAGCAGAGACTGACGAGAATCACTTTCATTCAAAGGGGTTGCCAAGCTTCCAAAAAACTACGAGTTTCCTGAAATCTCAGCAAACATTTTTTAGCAATCTTGATTATACTTACAGGTAATGATCAGTACACCAATCCCACTTGGCTCACCTAATTTCGTTCTTCTCGGTTAAACCGTTCTTTTGCAGGAACCGTTTTCATGTTTAGGTTTCACTCTGTTTTCTCCTATATGGATATATGTAGTTGGAACTCTAAATCAAACACGGTTTGTGCTAGCTCTTTGAAACTTGGCACAATAATGTAGTTCCAAGTTCTATCGCTATGGTTTGTGTCCTATTGAAGTAGCCCCAAGCAGAGACTGACGAGAATCCCTTTTATTGAAACGGGTTGCCAAGCTTCCAAAAAACTACGAGTTTCCTGAAATCTCAGCAAACATTTTTTCACCCAATTTGATGATACTTGCAGGTAATGATCAGTACACCAATCCCACTTGGCTCACCAAATTTCGTTCTTCTCGGTTAAACCCTTCCTTTGCAGGAACCGTTTTCATGTTTAGGTTTCACTCTGTTTTCTCCTATATGGATACATGTAGTTGGAACTCTAAATCAAACACGGTTTGTGCTAGCTCTTTGAAACTTGGCACAATAATGTAGTTCCAAGTTCTATCCCTATGGTTTGTGTCCTATTGAAGTAGCCCCAAGCAGAGACTGATGAGAATCACTTTCATTCAAAGGGGTTGCCAAGCTTCCAAAAAACTACGAGTTCCTGAATTCTCAGCAAATATTTTTCACCCAATCTTGATGATACTTGCAGGTAATGATCAGTACACCAATCCCACTTGGCTCACCAAATTTCGTTCTTCTCGGTTAAACCGTTCCTTTGCAGGAACCGTTTTCATTTTTAGGTTTCACTCTGTTTTCTCCTATATGGATACATGTAGTTGGAACTCTAAATCAAACACAGTTTGTGCTAGCTCTTTGAAACTTGGCACAATAATGTAGTTCCAAGTTCTATCGCTATGGTTTGTGTCCTATTGAAGTAGCCCCAAGCAGAGACTAACGAGAATCACTTTCATTGTAAGGGTTGCCAAGCTTCCAAAAAACTACGAGTTTCCTGAAATCTCAGCAACCATATTTTCACCCAAACTTGATGATACTTGTAGGTAATGATCAGTACACCAATCCCACTGGCCTCACCAAATTTCGTTCTTCTCGGTTAAACCGTTCCTTTGCAGGAACCGTTTTCATGTTTAGGTTTCACTCTGTTTTCTCCTATATGGATACATGTAGTTGGAACTCTAAATCAAACACGGTTAGTGCTAGCTCTTTGAAACTTGGCACAATAATGTAGTTCCAAGTTCTATCGCTATGGTTTGTGTCCTATTGAAGTAGCCCCAAGCAGAGACAGACGAGAATCACTTTCATTGAAAGGGGTTGCCAAGCTTCCAAAAAACTACGAGTTTCCTGAAATCTCAGCAAACATTTTTTCACCCACTCTAATTGAGGCTTGCAGGTAATGATCAGTACACCAATCCCACTTGGCTCACCTAATTTCGTTTCTTCTCGGTTAAACCGTTCCTTTGCAGGAACCGTTTTCATGTTTAGGTTTCACTCTGTCTTCTCCTATATGGATACATGTAGTTGGAACTCTAAATCAAACACGGTTTGTGCTAGCTCTTTGAAACTTGGACAATAATGTAGTTCCAAGTTCTATCGCTATTGTTTGTGTCCTATTGAAGTAGCCCCAAGCAGAGACTGACGAGAATTACTTTCATTGAAACGGGTTGAGAAGCTTCCAAAAAAACTACGAGATTCCTGAATTCTCAGCAAACATTTTTTTCACCCAATCTTGATGATACTTACAGGTAATGATCAGTACACCAATCCCACTTGGCTCACCAAATTTCGTTCTTCTCGGTTAAACCCTTCCTTTGCAGGAACCGTTTTCATGTTTAGGTTTCACTCTGTTTTCTCCTATATGGATACATGTAGTTGGAACTCTAAATCAAACACGGTTTGTGCTAGGTCTTTGAAACTTGGACAATAATGTAGTTCCAAGTTCTATCGCTATGGTTTGTGTCCTATTGAAGTAGCCCCAAGCAGAGACTGACGAGAATTACTTTCATTGAAACGGGTTGAGAAGCTTCCAAAAAAACTACGAGATTCCTGAAATCTCAGCAACCAATATTTTCACCCAATCTTGATGATACTTGCAGGTAAGGATCAGTACACCAATCCCACTTGGCTCAGCAAATTTCGTTCATCTCGGTTAAACCGTTCCTTTGCAGGAACCGTTTTCATGTTTAGGTTTCACTTCGTTTTCTCCTATATGGATACATGTAGTTGGAACTCTAAATCAAACACGGTTTGTGCTAGCTCTTGAAACTTGGCACAATAATGTAGTTCCAAGTTCTATCCCTATGGTTTGTGTCCTATTGAAGTAGCCCAAAGCAGAGACTGATGAGAATCACTTTCATTCAAAGGGGTTGCCAAGCTTCCAAAAAACTACGAGTTTCCTGAATTCTCAGCAAAACATTTTTTCAACCCAATCTTGATGATACTTGCAGGTAATGATCAGTACACCAATCCCACTTGGCTCAGCAAATTTCGTTCTTCTCGGTTAAACCGTTCCTTTGCAGGAACCGTTTTCATGTTTAGGTTTCACTCTGTTTTCTCCTATATGGATACATGTAGTTGGAACTCTAAATCAAACACGGTTTGTGCTAGCTCTTTGAAACTTGGCACAATAATGTACTTCCAAGTTCTATCGCTATGGTTTGTGTCCTATTGAAGTAGCCCCAAGCAGAGACTGACGAGAATCACTTACATTGAAAGGGCTTGCCAAGCTCCCAAAAAACTACGAGTTTCCTGAAATCTCAGCAAACAGTTTTTCACTCAATCTTGATGATACTTGCAGGTGATCAGTACACCAATCCCACTTGGTTCACCAAATTTCGTTCTTCTCGTTTATACCGTTCCTTTGCAGGAACCTTTTTCATGTTTAGGTTTAACTCTGTTTTCTCCTATATGGATACATGTAGTTGGAACTCTAAATCAAACACAGTTTGTGCTAGCTCTTTGAAACTTACCACAATAATGTAGTTCCAAGGTCTATCGCTATGGTTTGTGTCCTATTGAAGTAGCCCCAAGCAGAGACTGACGAGAATCACTTTCATTGAAAGGGGTTGCCAAGCTTCCAAAAAACTACGAGTTTCCTGAAATCTCAGCAAACATTTTTTCACCCAATCTTGATGATACTTGCAGGTAATGATCAGTACACCAATCCCACTTGGTCACCAAATTTCGTTCTTTTCGTTTAAACCCTTCCTTTGCAGAAACCGTTTTCATGTTTAGGTTTCACTCTGTTTTCTCCTATATGGATACATGTAGTTGGAACTCTAAATCGAACACGGTTTGTGCTAGCTCTTTGAAACTTGGCACAATAATGTAGTTCCACGTTCTATTGCTATGGTTTGTATCCTATTGAGGTAGCCCCAAGCAGAGACTGACGAGAATCACTTTCATTGAAAGGGGTTGCCAAGCTTCCAAAAAAACTACGAGTTTCCTGAAATCTCAGCAAACATTTTTTCACCCACTCTTGATGAGGCTCGCAGGTAATGATCAGTACACCAATCCCACTTGGCTCAGCAAATTTCGTTCTTCTCGGTTAAACCGTTCCTTTGCAGGAACCGTTTTCATGTTTAGGTTTCACTCTGTTTTCTCCTATATGGATACATGTAGTTGGAACACTAAATCAAACACGGTTTGTGCTAGCTCTTTGAAACTTGGCACAATAATGTAGTTCCAAGTTCTATCGCTATGGTTTGTGTCCTACAGAAGTAGCCCCAAGCAGAGACTGACGAGAATCCCTTTCATTCAAAAGGGTTGCCAAGCTTCCAAAAAACTACGAGTTTCCTGAAATCTCAGCAACCATATTTTCACCCAAACTTGATGATACTTGTAGGTAATGATCAGTACACCAATCCCACTGGCCTCACCAAATTTCGTTCTTCTCGGTTAAACCGTTCCTTTGCAGGAACCGTTTTCATGTTTAGGTTTCACTCTGTTTTCTCCTATATGGATACATGTAGTTGGAACTCTAAATCAAACACGGTTTGTGCTAGCTCTTTGAAACTTGGCACAATAATGTAGTTCCAAGTTCTATCGCTATGGTTTGTGTCCTATTGAAGTAGCCCCAAGCAGAGACTGACGAGAATCACTTTCATTGAAAGGGGTTGCCAAGCTTCCAAAAAACTATGAGTTTCCTGAAATCTCAGCAAACATTTTTTCACCCACTCTTGATGAGGCTTGCAGGTAATGATCAGTACACCAATCCCACTTGGCTCAGCAAATTTCGTTCTTCTCGGTTAAACCGTTCCTTTGCAGGAACCGTTTTCAGGTTTAGGTTTCACTCTGTTTTCTCCTATATGGATACATGTAGTTGGAACTCTAAATCAAACACGGTTTGTGCTAGCTCTTTGAAAGATGGCACAATAATGTAGTTCCAAGATCTATCGCTATGGTTTGTGTCCTATTGAAGTAGCCCCAAGCAGAGACTGACGAGAATCACTTTCATTGAAAGCGGTTGCCAAGCTTCCAAAAAACTACGAGTTTCCTGAAATCTCAGCAAACATTTTTTCACCCACTCTTGATGAGGCTTGCAGGTAATGATCAGTACACCAATCCCACGTGGCTCAGCAATTTTCGTTCTTCTCGGTTAAACCGTTCCTTTGCAGGAACCGTTTTCATGTTTAGGTTTCACTTTGTTTTCTCCTATATGGATACATGTACTTGGAACTCTAAATCAAACACGGTTTGTGCTAGCTCTTTGAAACTTGGCACAATAATGTAGTTCCAAGTTCTATCCCTATGGTTTGTGTCCTATTGAAGTAGGCCCAAGCAGAGACTGACGAGAATCACTTTCATTGAAAGGGGTTGCCAAGCTTCCAAAAAACTATGAGTTTCCTGAAATCTCAGCAAACATTGTTTCACCCACTCTTGATGAGGCTTGCAGGTAATGATCAGTACACCAATCCCACTTGGCTCAGCAAATTTCGTTCTTCTCGGTTAAACCGTTCCTTTGCAGGAACCGTTTTCATGTTTAGGTTTCACTTTGTTTTCTCCTATATGGATACATGTAGTTGGAACTCTAAATCAAACACGGTTTGTGCTAGCTCTTTGAAACTTGGCACAATAATGTAGTTCCAAGTTCTATCGCTATGGTTTGTGTCCTATTGAAGTAGCCCCAAGCAGAGACTGATGAGAATCACTTTCATTCAAAGGGGTTGCCAAGCTTCAAAAAACTACGAGTTTCCTGAATTCTCAGCAAACATTTTTTCACCCAATCTTGATGATACTTGCAGGTAATGATCAGTACACCAATCCCACTTGGCTCACCAAATTTCGTTCTTCTCGGTTAAACCGTTCCTTTGCAGGAACCGTTTTCATGTTTAGGTTTCACTCTGTTTTCTCCTATATGGATACATGTAGTTGGAACTCTAAATCAAACACGGTTTGTGCTAGCTCTTTGAAACTTGGCACAATAATGTAGTTCCAAGTTCTATCGCTATGGTTTGTGTCCTATTGAAATAGCCCCAAGCAGAGACTGACGAGAATCACTTTCATTGAAAGGGGTTGCCAAGCTTCCAAAAAACTACGAGTTTCCTGAAATCTCAGCAAACATTTTTTCACCCACTCTTGATGAGGCTTGCAGGTAATGATCAGTACACCAATCCCACTTGGCTCAACAATTTTCGTTCTTCTCGGTTAAACCGTTCCTTTGCAGGAACCGTTTTCATGTTTAGGTTTCACTTTGTTTTCTCCTATATGGATACATGTACTTGGAACTCTAAATCAAACACGGTTTGTGCCAGCTCTTTGAAACTTGGCACAATAATGTAGTTCCAAGTTCTATCCCTATGGTTTGTGTCCTATTGAAGTAGCCCCAAGCAGAGACTGATGAGAATGACTTTCATTCAAAGGGATTGCCAAGCTTCCAAAAAACTACGAGTTTCCTGAATTCTCAGCAAACATTTTTTGACCCAATCTTGATGATACTTGCAGGTAATGATCAGTACACCAATCCCACTTGGCTCACCAAATTTCGTTCTTCTCGGTTAAACCGTTCCTTTGCAGGAACCGTTTTCATGTTTAGGTTTCACTCTGTTTTCTCCTATATGGATACATGTAGTTGGAACTCTAAATCAAACACAGTTTGTGCTAGCTCTTTGAAACTTGGCACAATAATGTAGTTCCAAGTTCTATCGCTATGGTTTGTGTCCTATTGAAGTAGCCCCAAGCAGAGACTAACGAGAATCACTTTCATTGAAAGGGTTGCCAAGCTTTCCAAAAAACTACGAGTTTCCTGAAATCTCAGCAACCATATTTTCACCCAAACTTGATGATACTTGTAGGTAATGATCAGTACACCAATCCCACTGGCCTCACCAAATTTCGTTCTTCTCGGTTAAACCGTTCCTTTGCAGGAACCGTTTTCATGTTTAGGTTTCACTCTGTTTTCTCCTATATGGATACATGTAGTTGGAACTCTAAATCAAACACAGTTTGTGCTAGCTCTTTGAAACTTACCACAATAATGTAGTTCCAAGTTCTATCCCTATGGTTTGTGTCCTATTGAAGTAGCCCCAAGCAGAGACTGACGAGAATCACTTTCATTGAAAGCGGTTGCCAAGCTTCCAAAAAACTACGAGTTTCCTGAAATCTCAGCAAACATTTTTTCACCCACTCTTGATGAGGCTTGCAGGTAATGATCAGTACACCAATCCCACTTGGCTCAGCAATTTTCGTTCTTCTCGGTTAAACCGTTCCTTTGCAGGAACCGTTTTCATGTTTAGGTTTCACTTTGTTTTCTCCTATATGGATACATGTACTTGGAACTCTAAATCAAACACGGTTTGTGCTAGCTCTTTGAAACTTGGCACAATAATGTAGTTCCAAGTTCTATCCCTATGGTTTGTGTCCTATTGAAGTAGGCCCAAGCAGAGACTGACGAGAATCACTTTCATTGAAAGGGGTTGCCAAGCTTCCAAAAAACTATGAGTTTCCTGAAATCTCAGCAAACATTGTTTCACCCACTCTTGATGAGGCTTGCAGGTAATGATCAGTACACCAATCCCACTTGGCTCAGCAAATTTCGTTCTTCTCGGTTAAACCGTTCCTTTGCAGGAACCGTTTTCATGTTTAGGTTTCACTTTGTTTTCTCCTATATGGATACATGTAGTTGGAACTCTAAATCAAACACGGTTTGTGCTAGCTCTTTGAAACTTGGCACAATAATGTAGTTCCAAGTTCTTTCGCTATGGTTTGTGTCCTATTGAAGTAGCCCCAAGCAGAGACTGATGAGAATCACTTTCATTCAAAGGGGTTGCCAAGCTTCAAAAAACTACGAGTTTCCTGAATTCTCAGCAAACATTTTTCACCCAATCTTGATGATACTTGCAGGTAATGATCAGTACACCAATCCCACTTGGCTCACCAAATTTCGTTCTTCTCGGTTAAACCGTTCCTTTGCAGGAACCGTTTTCATGTTTAGGTTTCACTCTGTTTTCTCCTATATGGATACATGTAGTTGGAACTCTAAATCAAACACGGTTTGTGCTAGCTCTTTGAAACTTGGCACAATAATGTAGTTCCAAGTTCTATCGCTATGGTTTGTGTCCTATTGAAATAGCCCCAAGCAGAGACTGACGAGAATCACTTTCATTGAAAGGGGTTGCCAAGCTTCCAAAAAACTACGAGTTTCCTGAAATCTCAGCAAACATTTTTTCACCCACTCTTGATGAGGCTTGCAGGTAATGATCAGTACACCAATCCCACTTGGCTCAGCAATTTTCGTTCTTCTCGGTTAAACCGTTCCTTTGCAGGAACCGTTTTCATGTTTAGGTTTCACTTTGTTTTCTCCTATATGGATACATGTACTTGGAACTCTAAATCAAACACGGTTTGTGCCAGCTCTTTGAAACTTGGCACAATAATGTAGTTCCAAGTTCTATCCCTATGGTTTTTGTCCTATTGAAGTAGCCCCAAGCAGAGACTGATGAGAATCACTTTCATTCAAAGGGATTGCCAAGCTTCCAAAAAACTACGAGTTTCCTGAATTCTCAGCAAACATTTTTTCACCCAATCTTGATGATACTTGCAGGTAATGATCAGTACACCAATCCCACTTGGCTCACCAAATTTCGTTCTTCTCGGTTAAACCGTTCCTTTGCAGGAACCGTTTTCATGTTTAGGTTTCACTCTGTTTTCTCCTATATGGATACATGTAGTTGGAACTCTAAATCAAACACAGTTTGTGCTAGCTCTTTGAAACTTGGCACAATAATGTAGTTCCAAGTTCTATCGCTATGGTTTGTGTCCTATTGAAGTAGCCCCAAGCAGAGACTAACGAGAATCACTTTCATTGAAAGGGGTTGCCAAGCTTCCAAAAAACTACGAGTTTCCTGAAATCTCAGCAACCATATTTTCACCCAAACTTGATGATACTTGTAGGTAATGATCAGTACACCAATCCCACTGGCCTCACCAAATTTCGTTCTTCTCGGTTAAACCGTTCCTTTGCAGGAACCGTTTTCATGTTTAGGTTTCACTCTGTTTTCTCCTATATGGATACATGTAGTTGGAACTCTAAATCAAACACGGTTTGTGCTAGCTCTTTGAAACTTGGCACAATAATGTAGTTCCAAGTTCTATCGCTATGGTTTGTGTCCTATTGAAGTAGCCCAAGCAGAGACTGACGAGAATCCCTTTTATTGAAAGGGGTTGCCAAGCTTCCAAAAAACTACGAGTTTCCTGAAATCTCAGCAAACATGTTTTCACCCAATTTGATGATAATTGCAGGAAATGATCAGTACACCAATCCCACTTGGCTCACCAAATTTCGTTCTTCTCGGTTAAACCCTTCCTTTGCAGGAACCGTTTTCATGTTTAGGTTTCACTCTGTTTTCTCCTATATGGATACATGTAGTTGGAAATCTAAATCAAACACGGTTTGTGCTTGCTCTTTGAAACTTGGCACAATAATATAGTTCCAAGTTCTATCGCTATGGTTTGTGTCCTATTGAAGTAGCCCCAAGCAGAGACTGACGAGAATCCCTTTATTGAAAGGGGTTGCCAAGCTTCCAAAAAACTACGAGTTTCCTGAAATCTCAGCAAACATTTTTTCACCCACTCTTGATGAGGCTTGAAGGTAATGATCAGTACACCAATCCCACTTGGCTCAGCAAATTTCGTTCTTCTCGGTTAAACCGTTCCTTTGCAGGAACCGTTTTCATGTTTAGGTTTCACTTTGTTTTCTCTATATGGATACATGTAGTTGGAACTCTAAATCAAACACGGTTTGTGCTAGCTCTTTGAAACTTGGCACAATAATGTAGTTCCAAGTTCTATCCCTATGGTTTGTGTCCTATTGAAGTAGCCCCAAGCAGAGACTGATGAGAATCACTTTCATTCAAAGGGGTTGCCAAGCTTCCAAAAAACTACGAGTTTCCTGAATTCTCAGCAAACATTTTTTCACCCAATCTTGATGATACTTGCAGGTAATGATCAGTACACCAATCCCACTTGGCTAACCAAATTTCGTTCTTCTCGGTTAAACCGTTCCTTTGCAGGAACCGTTTTCATGTTTAGGTTTCACTCTGTTTTCTCCTATATGGATACATGTAGTTGGAACTCTAAATCAAACACAGTTTGTGCTAGCTCTTTGAAACGTGGCACAATAATGTAGTTCCAAGTTCTATCGCTATGGTTTGTGTCCTATTGATGTAGCCCCAAGCAGAGACTAACGAGAATCACTTTCATTGAAAGGGGTTGCCAAGCTTCCAAAAAACTACGAGTTTCCTGAAATCTCAGCAAACATTTTTTCACCCACTCTTGATGAGGCTTGCAGGTAATGATCAGTACACCAATCCCACTTGGCTCAGCAAATTTCGTTCTTCTCGGTTAAACCGTTCCTTTGCAGGAACCGTTTTCATGTTTAGGTTTCACTTTGTTTTCTCCTATATGGATACATGTAGTTGGAACTCTAAATCAAACACGGTTTGTGCTAGCTCTTTGAAACTTGGCACAATAATGTAGTTCCACGTTCTATCCCTATGGTTTGTGTCCTATTGAAGTAGCCCCAAGCAGAGACTGATGAGAATCACTTTCATTCAAAGGGGTTGCCAAGCTTCCAAAAAACTACGAGTTTCCTGAATTCTCAGCAAACATTTTTTCAACCAATCTTGATGATACTTGCAGGTAATGATCAGTACACCAATCCCACTTGGCTCACCAAATTTCGTTCTTCTCGGTTAAACCGTTCCTTTGCAGGAACCGTTTTCATGTTTAGGTTTCACTCTGTTTTCTCCTATATGGATAAATGTACTTGGAACTCTAAATCAAACACAGTTTGTGCTAGCTCTTTGAAACTTGGCACAATAATGTAGTTCCAAGTTCTATCGCTATGGTTTGTGTCCTATTGAAGTAGCCCCACGCAGAGACTAACGAGAATCACTTTCATTGAAAGGGGTTGCCAAGCTTCCAAAAAACTACGAGTTTCCTGAAATCTCAGCAACCATATTTTCACCCAAACTTGATGATACTTGTAGGTAATGATCAGTACACCAATCCCACTGGCCTCACCAAATTTCGTTCTTCTCGGTTAAACCGTTCCTTTGCAGGAACCGTTTTCATGTTTAGGTTTCACTCTGTTTTCTCCTATATGGATACATGTACTTGGAACTCTAAATCAAACACGGTTTGTGCTAGCTCTTTGAAACTTGGCACAATAATGTAGTTCCAAGTTCTATCGCTATGGTTTGTGTCCTATTGAAGTAGCCCCAAGCAGAGACTGACGAGAATCCCTTTTATTGAAAGGGGTTGCCAAGCTTCCAAAAAACTACGAGTTTCCTGAAATCTCAGCAAACATTTTTTCACCCCAATTTGATGATACTTGCAGGAAATGATCAGTACACCAATCCCACTTGGCTCACCAAATTTCGTTCTTCTCGGTTAAACCCTTCCTTTGCAGGAACCGTTTTCATGTTTAGGTTTCACTCTGTTTTCTCCTATATGGATACATGTAGTTGGAACTCTAAATCAAACACGGTTTGTGCTAGCTCTTTGAAACTTGGCACAATAATGTAGTTCCAAGTTCTATCGCTATGATTTGTGTCCTATTGACGTACCCAAGCAGAGACTGACGAGAATCACTTTCATTGAAAGGGGTTGCCAAGCTTCCAAAAAACTACGAGTTTCCTGAAATCTCAGCAAACATTTTTTAGCAATCTTGATTATACTTACAGGTAATGATCAGTACACCAATCCCACTTGGCTCACATAATTTCGTTCTTCTCGGTTAAACCGTTCCTTTGCAGGAACCGTTTTCATGTTTAGTTCACTCTGTTTTTTCCTATATGGATACATGTAGTTGGAACTCTAAATCAAACACGGTTTGTGCTAGCTCTTTGAAACTTGGCACAATAATGTAGTTCCAAGTTCTATCGCTATGGTTTGTGTCCTATTGAAGTAGCCCCAAGCAGAGACTGACGAGAATCCCTTTTATTGAAAGGGGTTGCCAAGCTTCCAAAAAACTACGAGTTTCCTGAAATCTCAGCAAACATTTTTTCACCCACTCTTGATGAGGCTTGCAGGTAATGATCAGTACACCAATCCCACTTGGCTCAGCAAAATTCGTTCTTCTCGGTTAAACCGTTCCTTTGCAGGAACCGTTTTCATGTTTAGGTTTCACTTTGTTTTCTCCTATATGGATACATGTAGTTGGAACTCTAAATCAAACACGGTTTGTGCTAGCTCTTTGAAACTTGGCACAATAATGTAGTTCCAAGTTCTATCCCTATGGTTTGTGTCCTATTGAAGTAGCCCCAAGCAGAGACTGATGAGAATCACTTTCATTCAAAGGGGTTGCCAAGCTTCCAAAAAACTACGAGTTTCCTGAATTCTCAGCAAACATTTTTTCACCCAATCTTGATGATACTTGCAGGTAATGATCAGTACACCAATCCCACTTGGCTCACCAAATTTCGTTCTTCTCGGTTAAACCGTTCCTTTGCAGGAACCGTTTTCATGTTTAGGTTTCACTCTGTTTTCTCCTATATGGATACATGTAGTTGGAACTCTAAATCAAACACGGTTTGTGCTAGCTCTTTGAAACTTGGCACAATAATGTAGTTCCAAGTTCTATCCCTATGGTTTGTGTCCTATTGAAGTAGCCCCAAGCAGAGACTGACGAGAATCACTTTCATTGAAAGGGGTTGCCAAGCTTCCAAAAAACTACGAGTTTCCTGAAATCTCAGCAACCATATTTTCACCCAATCTTGATGATACTTGCAGGTAATGATCAATATACCAATCCCACTGGGCTCACCAAATTTCGTTCTTCTCGGTTAAACCGTTCCTTTGCAGGAACCGTTTTCATGTTTAGGTTTCACTCTGTTTTCTCCTATATGGATACATGTAGTTGGAACTCTAAATCAAACACGGTTTGTGCTAGCTCTTTGAAACTTGGCACAATAATGTAGTTCCAAGTTCTATCGCTATGGTTTGTGTCCTATTGAAGTAGCCCCAAGCAGAGACTGACGAGAATCCCTTTTATTGAAAGCGGTTGCCAAGCTTCCAAAATATACGAGTTTCCTGAAATCTCAGCAAACATTTTTTCACCCACTCTTGATGAGGCTTGCAGGTAATGATCAGTACACCAATCCCACTTGGCTCAGCAAATTTCGTTCTTCTCGGTTAAACCGTTCCTTTGCAGGAACCGTTTTCATGTTTAGGTTTCACTTTGTTTTCTCCTATATGGATACATGTAGTTGGAACTCTAAATCAAACACGGTTTGTGCTAGCTCTTTGAAACTTGGCACAATAATGTAGTTCCAAGTTCTATCCCTATGGTTTGTGTCCTATTGAAGTAGCCCCAAGCAGAGACTGATGAGAATCACTTTCATTCAAAGGGGTTGCCAAGCTTCCAAAAAACTACGAGTTTCCTGAATTCTCAGCAAACATTTTTTCACCCAATCTTGATGATACTTGCAGGTAATGATCAGTACACCAATCCCACTTGGCTCACCAAATTTCGTTCTTCTCGGTTAAACCGTTCCTTTGCAGGAACCGTTTTCATGTTTAGGTTTCACTCTGTTTTCTCCTATATGGATACATGTAGTTGGAACTCTAAATCAAACACAGTTTGTGCTAGCTCTTTGAAACTTGGCACAATAATGTAGTTCCATGTTCTATCGCTATGGTTTGTGTCCTATTGAAGTAGCCCCAAGCAGAGACTAACGAGAATCACTTTCATTGAAAGGGGTTGCCAAGCTTCCAAAAAACTACGAGTTTCCTGAAATCTCAGCAACCATATTTTCACCCAAACTTGATGATACTTGTAGGTAATGATCAGTACACCAATCCCACTGGCCTCACAAAATTTCGTTCTTCTCGGTTAAACCGTTCCTTTGCAGGAACCGTTTTCATGTTTAGGTTTCACTCTGTTTTCTCCTATATGGATACATGTACTTGGAACTCTAAATCAAACACGGTTTGTGCTAGCTCTTTGAAACTTGGCACAATAATGTAGTTCCAAGTTCTATCGCTATGGTTTGTGTCCTATTGAAGTAGCCCCAAGCAGAGACAGACGAGAATCACTTTCATTGAAAGGGGTTGCCAAGCTTCCAAAAAAACTACGAGTTTCCTGAAATCTCAGCAAACATTTTTTCACCCACTTTGATGAGGCTTGCAGGTAATGATCAGTACACCCATCCCACTTGGCTCAGCAAATTTCGTTCATCTCGGTTAAACCGTTGCTTTGCAGGAACCGTTTTCATGTTTAGGTTTCACTTTGTTTTCTCCTATATGGATACATGTAGTTGGAACTCTAAATCAAACACGGTTTGTTCTAGCTCTTTGAAACTTGGCACAATAATGTAGTTCCAAGTTCTATCCCTATGGTTTGTGTCCTATTGAGGTAGCCCAAAGCAGAGACTGATGAGAATCACTTTCATTCAAAGGGGTTGCGAAGCTTCCAAAAAACTACGAGTTTCCTGAATTCTCAGCAAACATTTTTTCACCCAATTTGATGATACTTGCAGGTAATGATCAGTACACCTATCCCACTTGGCTCAGCAAATTTCGTTCTTCTCGGTTAAACCGTTCCTTTGCAGGAACCGTTTTCATGTTTAGGTTTCACTCTGTTTTCTCCTATATGGATACATGTAGTTGGAACTCTAAATCAAACACGGTTTGTGCTAGCTCTTTGAAACTTGGCACAATAATGTAGTTCCAAGTTCTATCCCTATGGTTTGTGTCCTATTGAAGTAGCCCCAAGCAGAGACTGACGAGAATCACTTTCATTGAAAGGGGTTGCCAAGCTTCCCAAAAACTACGAGTTTCCTGAAATCTCAGCAACCATATTTTCACCCAATCTTGATGATACTTGCAGGTAATGATCAATATACCAATCCCACTGGGCTCACCAAATTTCGTTCTTCTCGGTTAAACCGTTCCTTTGCAGGAACCGTTTTCATGTTTAGGTTTCACTCTGTTTTCTCCTATATGGATACATGTAGTTGGAACTCTAAATCAAACACGGTTTGTGCTAGCTCTTTGAAACTTGGCACAATAATGTAGTTCCAAGTTCTATCGCTATGGTTTGTGTCCTATTGAAGTAGCCCCAAGCAGAGACTGACGAGAATCCCTTTTATTGAAAGGGGTTGCCAAGCTTCCAAAAAACTACGAGTTTCCTGAAATCTCAGCAAACATTTTTTCACCCAATTTGATGATACTTGCAGGAAATGATCAGTACACCAATCCCACTTGGCTCACCAAATTTCGTTCTTCTCGGTTAAACCCTTCCTTTGCAGGAACCGTTTTCATGTTTAGGTTTCACTCTGTTTTCTCCTATATGGATACATGTAGTTGGAACTCTAAATCAAACACGTTTGTGCTTGCTCTTTGAAACTTGGCACAATAATATAGTTCCAAGTTCTATCGCTATGGTTTGTGTCCTATTGAAGTAGCCCCAAGCAGAGATTGACGAGAATCACTTTCATTCAAAGGGGTTGAAAAGCTTCCAAAAAACTACGAGTTTCCTGAAATCTCAGCAAACATTTTTTAGCAATCTTGATTATACTTACAGGTAATGATCAGTACACCAATCCCACTTGGTTCACCTAATTTCGTTCTTCTCGGTTAAACCGTTCCTTTGCAGGAACCGTTTTCATGTTTAGGTTTCACTCTGTTTTCTCATATATGGATACATGTAGTTGGAACTCTAAATCAAACACGGTTTGTGCTAGCTCTTTGAAACTTGGCACAATAATGTAGTTCCAAGTTCTATCGCTATGGTTTGTGTCCTATTGAAGTAGCCCCAAGCAGAGACTGACGAGAATCCCTTTTATTGAAAGGGGTTGCCAAGCTTCCAAAAAACTACGAGTTTCCTGAAATCTCAGCAAACATTTTTTCACCCAATTTGATGATACTTGCAGGAAATGATCAGTACACCAATCCCACTTGGCTCACCAAATTTCGTTCTTCTCGGTTATACCGTTCCTTTGCAGGAACCGTTTTCATGTTTAGGTTTCACTCTGTTTTCTCCTATATGGATACATGTAGTTGGAACTCTAAATCAAACACAGTTTGTGCTAGCTCTTTGAAACTTACCACAATAATGTAGTTCCAAGTTATATCGCTATGGTTTGTGTCCTATTGAAGTAGCCCCAAGCAGAGACTGATGACAATCACTTTCATTGAAAGGGGTTGACAAGCTTCCAAAAAACTAGGAGTTTCCTGAAATCTCAGCAAACATTTTTTCACCCAATCTTGATGAGGCTTGCAGGTAATGATCAGTACACCAATCCCACTTGGTCACCAAATTTCGTTCTTCTCGTTTAAACCCTTCCTTTGCAGAAACCGTTTTCATGTTTAGGTTTCACTCCGTTTTCTCCTATATGGATACATGTAGTTGGACCTCTAAATCGAACACGGTTTGTGCTAGCTCTTTGAAACTTGGCACAATAATGTAGTTTCAAGTTCTATCGCTATGGTTTGTGTCCTATTGAGGTAGCCCCAAGCAGAGACTGACGAGAATCACTTTCATTGAAAGGGGTTGCCAAGCTTCCAAAAAACTACGAGTTTCTTGAAATCTCAGCAAAAGTTTTTTCACCCAATCTTGATGATACTTGCAGGTAATGAACAGTACACCAATCCCACTTGGCTCAGCAAATTTCGTTCTCCTAGGTTAAACCGTTCCTTTGCAGGAACCGTTTTCATGTTTAGGTTTCACTCTGTTTTCTCCTATATGGATACATGTAGTTGGAACTCTAAATCAAACACGGTTTGTGCTAGCTCTTTGAAACTTGGCACAATAATGTAGTTCCAAGTTCTATCGCTATGGTTTGTGTCCTATTGAAGTAGCCCCAAGCAGAGACTGACGAGAATCACTTACATTGAAAGGGCTTGCCAAGCTCCCAAAAACTACGAGTTTCCTGAAATCTCAGCAAACAGTTTTTCACTCAATCTTGATGATACTTGCAGGTAATGATCAGTACACCAATCCCACTTGGTCACCAAATTTCGTTCTTTTGTTTAAGCCCTTCCTTTGCAGAAACCGTTTTCATGTTTCGGTTTCACTCTGTTTTCTCCTATATGGATACGTGTAGTTGGAACTCTAAATCGAACACGTTGTGCTAGCTCTTTGAAACTTGCACAATAATGTAGTTCCAAGTTCTATCGCTATGGTTTGTGTCCTATTGAGGTAGCCCCAAGCAGAGACTGACGAGAATCACCTTTCATTGAAAGGGGTTGCCAAGCTTCCAAAAAAATACGAGTTTCCTGAAATCTCAGCAATCATTTTTTCACCCACTCTTGATGAGGCTTGCAGGTAATGATCAGTACACCAATCCCACTTGGCTCAGAAAATTTCGTTCTTCTCGGTTAAACCGTTCCTTTGCAGGAACCGTTTTCATGTTTAGTTTCACTCTGTTTTCTCCTATATGGATTACATGTAGTTGGAACTCTAAATCAAACACGGTTTGTGCTAGCTCTTTGAAACATGGCACAATAATGTAGTTTCCAAGTTCTATCGCTATGGTTTGTGTCCTATTGAAGTAGCCCCAAGCAGAGACTGACGAGAATCACTTTCATTGAAAGGGGTTGCCAGCTTCCAAAAAACTACGAGTTTCCTGAAATCTCAGCAAACATTTTTTTCTCCCACTCTTGATGAGGCTTGCAGGTAATGATCAGTACACCAATCCCACTTGGCTCACCAAATTTCGTTCTTCTCTGTTAAACCGTACCATTGCAGGAACCGTTTTCATGTTTAGGTTTCATTCTGTTTTCTCCTATATGGATACATGTAGTTGGAACTCTAAATCAAACACGGTTTGTGCTAGCTCTTTGAACTTGGCACAATAATGTAGTTCCAAGTTCTATCGCTATGGTTTGTGTCCTACTGAAGTAGCCCCAAGCAGAGACTAACGAGAATCACTTTCATTGAAAGGGGTTGCCAAGCTTCCAAAAAACTACGAGTTTCCTGAAATCTCAGCAACCGTATTTTCACCCAATCTTGATGATACTTCCAGGTAATGATCAGTCCACCAATCCCACTGGGCTCACCAAATTTCGTTCTTCTCGGTTAAACCGTTCCTTTGCAGGAACCGTTTTCCATGTTTAGGTTTCACTCTGTTTTCTCCTATATGGATATATGTAGTTGGAACTCTAAATCAAACACGGTTTGTGCTAGCTCTTTGAAACGTGGCACAATAATGTAGTTCCAAGTTCTGTCGCTATGGTTTGTGTCCTATTTAAGTAGCCCAAGCAGAGACTGACGAGAATCACTTTCATTGAAAGGGGTTGCCAAGCTTCCAAAAAAACTACGAGTTTCCTGAAATCTCAGCAAACATTTTTTCACCCACTCTTGATGAGGCTTGCAGGTAATGATCAGTACACCAATCCCACTTGGCTCACCAAATTTTCGTTCTTCTCGGTTAAACCGTTCTTTGCAGGAACCGTTTTCATGTTTAGGTTTCACTCTGTTTTCTCCTATATGGATACATGTAGTTGGAACACTAAATCAAACACGGTTTGTGCTAGCTCTTTGAAACTTGGCACAATAATGTAGTTCCAAGTTCTATCGCTATGGTTTGTGTCCTATTGAAGTAGCCCCAAGCAGAGAGTAACGAGAATCACTTTCATTGAAAGGGGTTGCCAAGCTTCCAAAAAACTACGAGTTTCCTGAAATCTCAGCAACCATATTTTCACCCAAACTTGATGATACTTGTAGGTAATGATCAGTACACCAATCCCACTGGCCTCACCAAATTTCGTTCTTCTCGGTTAAACCGTTCCTTTGCAGGAACCGTTTTCATGTTTAGGTTTCACTCTGTTTTCTCCTATATGGATACATGTAGTTGGAACTCTAAATCAAACACGGTTTGTGCTAGCTCTTTGAAACTTGGCACAATAATGTAGTTCCAAGTTTCTATCGCTATGGTTTGTGTCCTACTGAAGTAGCCCCAAGCAGAGACTAACGAGAATCACTTTCATTGAAAAGGGGTTGCCAAGCTTCCAAAAAACTACGAGTTTCCTGAAATCTCAGCAACCATATTTTCACCCAATCTTGATGATACTTCCAGGTAATGATCAGTCCACCAATCCCACTGGGCTCACCAAATTTTCGTTCTTCTCGGTTAAACCGTTCCTTTGCAGGAACCGTTTTCATGTTTAGGTTTCACTCTGTTTTCTCCTATATGGATATATGTAGTTGGAACTCTAAATCAAACACGGTTTGTGCTAGCTCTTGAAACTTGGCACAATAATGTAGTTCCAAGTTCTGTCGCTATGGTTTCTGTCCTATTTAAGTAGCCCCAAACAGAGACTGACGAGAATCACTTTCATTGAAAGGGGTTGCCAAGCTTCCAAAAACTACGAGTTTCCTGAAATCTCAGCAAACATTTTTTCACCCACTCTTGATGAGGCTTGCAGGTAATGATCAGTACACCAATCCCACTTGGCTCAGCAAATTTCATTCTTCTCGGTTAAACCGTTCCTTTGCAGGAACCGTTTTCATGTTTAGGTTTCACTTTGTTTTCTCGTATATGGATACATGTAGTTGGAACTCTAAATCAAACACGGTTTGTGCTAGCTCTTTGAAACTTGGCACAATAATGTAGTTCCAAGTTCTATCCCTATGGTTTGTGTCCTACTGAAGTAGCCCCAAGCAGAGACGGATGAGAATCACTTTCATTCAAAGGGGTTGCCAAGCTTCCAAAAAACTACGAGTTTCCTGAATTCTCAGCAAACATTTTTCACCCAATCTTGATATTACTTGCAGGTAATGATCAGTACACCAATCCCACTTGCTCAGCAAATTTCGTTCTTCTCGGTTAAACCGTTCCTTTGCAGGAACCGTTTTCATGTTTAGGTTTCACTCTGTTTTCTCCTATATGGATACATGTATTTGGAACTCTAAATCAAACACGGTTTGTGCTAGCTCTTTGAAACTTGGCACAATAATGTAGTTCCAAGTTCTGTCGCTATGGTTTCTGTCCTATTTAAGTAGCCCCAAACAGAGACTGACGAGAATCACTTTCATTGAAAGGGGTTGCCAAGCTTCCAAAAACTACGAGTTTCCTGAAATCTCAGCAAACATTTTTTCACCCACTCTTGATGAGGCTTGCAGGTAATGATCAGTACACCAATCCCACTTGGCTCACCAAATTTCATTCTTCTCGGTTAAACCGTTCCTTTGCAGGAACCGTTTTCATGTTTAGGTTTCACTTTGTTTTCTCCTATATGGATACATGTAGTTGGAACTCTAAATCAAACACGGTTTGTGCTAGCTCTTTGAAACTTGGCACAATAATGTAGTTCCAAGTTCTATCCCTATGGTTTGTGTCCTACTGAAGTAGCCCCAAGCAGAGACGGATGAGAATCACTTTCATTCAAAGGGGTTGCCAAGCTTCCAAAAAAACTACGAGTTTCCTGAATTCTCAGCAAACATTTTTCACCCAATCTTGATATTACTTGCAGGTAATGATCAGCACACCAATCCCACTTGGCTCAGCAAATTTCGTTCTTCTCGGTTAAACCGTTCCTTTGCAGGAACCGTTTTCATGTTTAGGTTTCCACTCTGTTTTCTCCTATATGGATACATGTATTTGGAACTCTAAATCAAACACGGTTTGTGCTAGCTCTTTGAAACTTGGCACAATAATGTAGTTCCAAGTTCTATCGCTATGGTTTGTGTCCTATTGAAGTAGCCCCAAGCAGAGACTGACGAGAATCACTTTCATTGAAAGGGGTTGCCAAGCTTCCAAAAAACTACGAGTTTCCTGAAATCTCAGCAAACATTTTTTCACCCACTCTTGATGAGGCTTGCAGGTAATGATCAGTACACCAATCCCACTTGGCTCACCAAATTTCGTTCTTCTCTGTTAAACCGTTCCTTTGCAGGAACCGTTTTCATGTTTAGGTTTCACTTTGTTTTCTCCTGTATGGATACATGTTGTTGGAACTCTAAATCAAACACGGTTTGTGCTAGCTCTTTGAAACTTGGCACAATAATGTAGTTCCAAGGTTCTATCGCTATGGTTTGTGTCCTATTGAAGTAGCCCCAAGCAGAGACTGACGAGAATCACTTTCATTGAAAGGGGTTGCAAAGCTTCCAAAAACTACGAGTTTCCTGAAATCTCAGCAAACATTTTTCACCCACTCTTGATGAGGCTTGCAGGTAATGATCAGTACACCAATCCCACTTGGCTCACCAAATTTCGTTCTTCTCGGTTAAACCGTTCCTTTGCAGGAACCGTTTTCATGTTTAGGTTTCACTCTGTTTTCTCCCTATATGGATACATGTAGTTGGAACACTAAATCAAACACGGTTTGTGCTAGCTCTTTGAAACTTGGCACAATAATGTAGTTCCAAGTTCTATCGCTATGGTTTGTGTCCTATTGAAGTAGCCCCAAGCAGAGACTAACGAGAATCACTTTCATTGAAAGGGGTTGCCAAGCTTCCAAAAAACTACGAGTTTCCTGAAATCTCAGCAACCATATTTTTCACCCAAACTTGATGATACTTGTAGGTAATGATCAGTACACCAATCCCACTGGCCTCACCAAATTTCGTTCTTCTCGGTTAAACCGTTCCTTTGCAGGAACCGTTTTCATGTTTAGGTTTCACTCTGTTTTCTCCTATATGGATACATGTACTTGGAACTCTAAATCAAACACGGTTTGTGCTAGCTCTTTGAAACTTGGCACAATAATGTAGTTCCAAGTTCTATCGCTATGGTTTGTGTCCTATTGAAGTAGCCCAAGCAGAGACTGACGAGAATCACTTTCATTGAAAAGGGGTTGCCAAGCTTCCAAAAAACTACGAGTTTCCTGAAATCTCAGCAAACATTTTTTCACCCACTCTTGATGAGGCTGTGCAGGTAATGATCAGTACACCAATCCCACTTGGCTCACCAAATTTCGTTCTTCTCTGTTAAACCGTACCATTGCAGGAACCGTTTTCATGTTTAGGTTTCACTCTGTTTTCTCCTATATGGATACATGTAGTTGGAACTCTAAATCAAACACGGTTTGTGCTAGCTCTTTGAACTTGGCACAATAATGTAGTTCCAAGTTCTATCGCTATGGTTTGTGTCCTACTGAAGTAGCCCCAAGCAGAGACTAACGAGAATCACTTTCATTGAAAGGGGTTGCCAAGCTTCCAAAAAACTACGAGTTTCCTGAAATCTCAGCAACCATATTTTCACCCAATCTTGATGATACTTCCAGGTAATGATCAGTCCACCAATCCCACTGGGCTCACCAAATTTCGTTCTTCTCGGTTAAACCGTTCCTTTGCAGGAACCGTTTTCATGTTTAGGTTTCACTCTGTTTTCTCCTATATGGATATATGTAGTTGGAACTCTAAATCAAACACGGTTTGTGCTAGCTCTTTGAAACTGGCACAATAATGTAGTTCCAAGTTCTGTCGCTATGGTTTGTGTCCTATTTAAGTAGCCCCAAGCAGAGACTGACGAGAATCACTTTCATTGAAAGCGGTTGCAAGCTTCCAAAAAAACTACGAGTTTCCTGAAATCTCAGCAAACATTTTTTCACCCACTCTTGATGAGGCTTGCAGGTAATGATCAGTACACCAATCCCACTTGGCTCACCAAATTTCGTTCTTCTCAGTTAAACCGTTCCTTTGCAGGAACCGTTTTCATGTTTAGGTTTCACTCTGTTTTCTCCTATATGGATACATGTAGTTGGAACACTAAATCAAACACGGTTTGTGCTAGCTCTTTGAAACTTGGCACAATAATGTAGTTCCAAGTTCTATCGCTATGGTTTGTGTCCTATTGAAGTAGCCCCAAGCAGAGAGTAACGAGAATCACTTTCATTGAAAGGGGTTGCCAAGCTTCCAAAAAACTACGAGTTTCCTGAAATCTCAGCAACCATATTTTCACCCAAACTTGATGATACTTGTAGGTAATGATCAGTACACCAATCCCACTGGCCTCACCAAAATTTCGTTCTTCTCGGTTAAACCGTTCCTTTGCAGGAACCGTTTTCATGTTTAGGTTTCACTCTGTTTTCTCCTATATGGATACATGTACTTGGAACTCTAAATCAAACACGGTTTGTGCTAGCTCTTTGAAACTTGGCACAATATGTAGTTCCAAGTTCTATCCCTATGGTTTGTGTCCTATTGAAGTAGCCCAAGCAGAGACTGACGAGAATCACTTTCATTGAAAGGGGTTCCAAGCTTCCAAAAAACTACGAGTTTCCTGAAATCTCAGCAATCATTTTTTCAACCACTTCTTGATGAGGCTTGCAGGTAATGATCAGTACACCAATCCCACTTGGCTCAGCAAATTTCGTTCTTCTCTCGGTTAACCGTTCCTTTGCAGGAACCTTTTCATGTTTAGGTTTCACTCTGTTTTCTCCTATATGGATACATGTAGTTGGAACTCTAAATCAAACACGGTTTGTGCTAGCTCTTTGAAACTTGGCACAATAATGTAGTTCCAAGTTCTATCGCTATGGTTTGTGTCCTACTGAAGTAGCCCCCAACAGAGACTAACGAGAATCACTTTCATTGAAAGGGGTTTGCCAAGCTTCCAAAAAACTACGAGTTTCCTAAATCTCAGCAACCATATTTTCACCCAATCTTGATGATTACTTCCAGGTAATGATCAGTCCACCAATCCCACTGGGCTCACCAAATTTTTCGTACTTCTCGGTTAACCGTTCCTTTGCAGGAACCGTTTTCATGTTTAGGTTTCACTCTGTTTTCTCTATATGGATATATGTAGTTGGAACTCTAAATCAAACACGGTTTGTGCTAGCTCTTTGAAACTTGGCACAATAATGTAGTTCCAAGTTCTGTCGCTATGGTTTGTGTCCTATTTAAGTAGCCCCAAGCAGAGACTGACGGAAATCACTTTCATTGAAAGGGGTTGCCAAGCTTCCAAAAAAACTACGAGTTTCCTGAAATCTCAGCAAACAGTTTTTCACCCACTCTTGATGAGGCTTGCAGGTAATGATCAGTACACCAATCCACTTGGCTCACCAAATTTCGTTCTTCTCGGTTAAACCGTTCCTTTGCAGGAACCGTTTTCATGTTTAGGTTTCACTCTGTTTTCTCCTATATGGATACATGTAGTTGGAACACTAAATCAAACACGGTTTGTGCTAGCTCTTTGAAACTTGGCACAATAATGTAGTTCCAAGTTCTATCGCTATGGTTTGTGTCCCTATTGAAGTAGCCCCAAGCAGAGACTGACGAGAATCACTTTCATTGAAAGGGGTTGCCAAGCTTCCAAAAAACTACGAGTTTCCTGAAATCTCAGCAAACATTTTTTCACCCACTCTTGATGAGGCTTGCAGGTAATGATCAGTACACCAATCCCACTTTTCTCACCAAATTTCGTTCTTCTCTGTTAAACCGTACCATTGCAGGAACCGTTTTCATGGTTTAGTTTTCATTCTGTTTCTCCTATATGGATACATGTAGTTGGAACTCTAAATCAAACACGGTTTGTGCTAGCTCTTTGAAACTTGGCACAATAATGTAGTTCCAAGTTCTATCGCTATGGTTTGTGTCCTACTGAAGTAGCCCCAAGCAGAGACTACGAGAATCACTTTCATTGAAAGGGGTTGCCAAGCTTCCAAAAAACTACGAGTTTCCTGAAATCTCAGCAACCGTATTTCACCCAATCTTGATGATACTTCCAGGTAATGATCAGTCCACCCAATCCCACTGGGCTCACCAAATTTCGTTCTTCTCGGTTAAAACCGTTCCTTTGCAGGAACCGTTTTCATGTTTAGGTTTTCACTCTGTTTTCTCCTATATGGATATATGTAGTTGGAACTCTAAATCAAACACGGTTTGTGCTACTCTTTGAAACGTGGGCACAATAATGTAGTTCCAAGTTCTGTCGCTATGGTTTGTGTCCTATTTAAGTAGCCCCAAGCAGAGACTGACGAGAATCACTTTCATTGAAAGGGGTTGCCAAGCTTCCAAAAAAACTACGAGTTTCCTGAAATCTCAGCAAACATTTTTTCACCCACTCTTGATGAGCTTGCAGGTATGATCAGTACACCAATCCCACTTGGCTCACCAAATTTCGTTCTTCTCGGTTAAACCGTTCCTTTGCAGGAACCGTTTTCATGTTTAGGTTTCACTCTGTTTTCTCCTATATGGATACATGTAGTTGGAACACTAAATCAAACACGGTTTGTGCTAGCTCTTTGAAACTTGGCACAATAATGTAGTTCCAAGTTCTATCGCTTGGTTTGTGTCCTATTGAAGTAGCCCCAAGCAGAGAGTAACGAGAATCACTTTCATTGAAAGGGGTTGCCAAGCTTCCAAAAAACTACGAGTTTCCTGAAATCTCAGCAACCATATTTTCACCCAAACTTGATGATACTTGTAGGTAATGATCAGTACACCAATCCCACTGGCCTCACCAAATTTCGTTCTTCTCGGTTAAACCGTTCCTTGCAGGAACCGTTTTCATGTTTAGGTTTCACTCTGTTTTCTCCTATATGGATACATGTAGTTGGAACTCTAAATCAAACACGGTTTGTGCTAGCTCTTGAAACTTGGCACAATAATGTAGTTCCAAGTTCTATCGCTATGGTTTGTGTCCTACTGATGTAGCCCCAAGCAGAGACTAACGAGAATCACTTTCATTGAAAGGGGTTGCCAAGCTTCCAAAAAACTACGAGTTTCCTGAAATCTCAGCAACCATATTTTCACCCAATCTTGATGATACTTCCAGGTAATGATCAGTCCACCAATCCCACTGGGCTCACCAAATTTCGTTCTTCTCGGTTAAACCGTTCCTTTGCAGGAACCGTTTTCATGTTTAGGTTTCACTCGTTTTCTCCTATATGGATATATGTAGTTGAACTCTAAATCAAACACGGTTTGTTGCTAGCTCTTTGAAACTTGGCACAATAATGTAGTTCCAAGTTCTGTCGCTATGGTTTCTGTCCTATTTAAGTAGCCCCAAACAGAGACTGGACGAGAATCACTTCATTGAAAGGGGTTGCCAAGCTTCCAAAAAACTACGAGTTTCCTGAAATCTCAGCAAACATTTTTTCACCCACTCTTGATGAGGCTTGCAGGTAATGATCAGTACACCAATCCCACTTGGCTCAGCAAATTTCATTCTTCTCGGTTAAACCGTTCCTTTGCAGGAACCGTTTTCATGTTAGGTTTCCTTTGTTTTCTCGTATATGGATACATGTAGTTGGAACTCTAAATCAAAACACGGTTTGTCTAGCTCTTTGAAACTTGGCACAATAATGTAGTTCCAAGTTCTATCCCTATGGTTTGTGTCCTACTGAAGTAGCCCCAAGCAGAGACGGATGAGAATCACTTTCATTCAAAGGGGTTGCCAAGCTTCCAAAAAACTACGAGTTTCCTGAATTCTCAGCAAACATTTTTCACCCAATCTTGATATTACTTGCAGGTAATGATCAGTACACCAATCCCACTTGGCTCAGCAAATTTCGTTCTTCTCGGTTAAACCGTTCCTTTGCAGGAACCGTTTTCATGTTTAGGTTTCACTCTGTTTTCTCCTATATGGATACATGTAATTGGAACTCTAAATCAAACACGGTATGTGCTAGCTCTTTGAAACTTGGGCACAATAATGTAGTTCCAAGTTCTGTCGCTATGGTTTCTGTCCTATTTAAGTAGCCCCAAACAGAGACTGAACGAGAATCACTTTCATTGAAAGGGGTTGCCAAGCTTCAAAAAACTACGAGTTTCCTGAAATCTCAGGCAAACATTTTTTCACCCACTCTTGATGAGGCTTGCAGGTAATGATCAGTACACCATCCCACTTGGCTCAGCAAATTTCATTCTTCTCGGTTAAAACCGTTCCTTGCAGGAACCGTTTTCATGTTTAGGTTTCACTTTGTTTTCTCCTATAATGGATTACATGTAGTTGGAACTCTAAAATCAAACACGGTTTGTGCTAGCTCTTTGAAACTTGGCACAATAATGTAGTTCCAAGTTCTATCCCTATGGTTTGTGTCCTACTGAAGTAGCCCCAAGCAGAGACGGATGAGAATCACTTTCATTCAAAGGGGTTGCCAAGCTTCCAAAAAAACTACGAGTTTCCTGAATTCTCAGCAAACATTTTTCACCCAATCTTGATATTACTTGCAGGTAATGATCAGTACACCAATCCCACTTGGCTCAGCAAATTTCGTTCTTCTCGGTTAAACCGTTCCTTTGCAGGAACCGTTTTCATGTTTAGGTTTCACTCTGTTTTCTCCTATATGGATACATGTATTTGAACTCTAAATCAAACACGGTTTTGTGCTATCTCTTTGAAACTTGGCACAATAATGTAGTTCCAAGTTCTATCGCTATGGTTTGTGTCCTATTGAAGTAGCCCCAAGCAGAGACTGACGAGAATCACTTTCATTGAAAGGGGTTGCCAAGCTTCCAAAAAACTACGAGTTTCCTGAACATCTCAGCAAACATTTTTTCACCCACTCTTGATGAGGCTTGCAGGTAATGATCAGTACACCAATCCCACTTGGCTCACCAAATTTCGTTCTTCTCTGTTAAACCGTTCCTTTGCAGGAACCGTTTTCATGTTTAGGTTTCACTTTGTTTTCTCCTGTATGGATACATGTTGTTGGAACTCTAAATCAAACACGGTTTGTGCTAGCTCTTTGTAACTGCACAATAAGTAGTTCCAAGTTCTATCGCTATGGTTTGTGTCCTATTGAAGTAGCCCCAAGCAGAGACTGACGAGAATCACTTTCATTGAAAGGGGTTGCAAAGCTTCCAAAAAATACGAGTTTCCTGAAATCTCAGCAAACATTTTTTCACCCACTCTTGATGAGGCTTGCAGGTAATGATCAAGTACACCAATCCCACTTGGCTCACCAAATTTCGTTCTTCTCGGTTAACCGTTCCTTTGCAGAACCGTTTTCAGGTTTAGTTTCACTCTGTTTTCTCCTATATGGATACATGTAGTTGGAACACTAAATCAAACACTGTTTGTGCTAGCTCTTTGAAACTTGGCACAATAATGTAGTTCCAAGTTCTATCGCTATGGTTTGTTGTCCTATTGAAGTAGCCCCAAGCAGAGACTAACGAGAATCACTTTCATTGAAAGGGTTGCCAAGCTTCCAAAAAACTACGAGTTTCCTGAAATCTCAGCAACCATATTTTCACCCAAACTTGATGATACTTGTAGGTATGATCAGTACACCAATCCCACTGGCTCACCAAATTTCGTTCTTCTCGGTTAAACCGTTCCTTTGCAGGAACCGTTTTCATGTTTAGGTTCACTCTGTTTTCTCCTATATGGATACATGTACTTGGAACTCTAAATCAAACACGGTTTGTGCTAGCTCTTTGAAACTTGGCACAATAATGTAGTTCCAAGTTCTATCAGCTATGGTTTGTGTCCTATTGAAGTAGCCCCAAGCAGAGACTGACGAGAATCACTTTCATTGAAAGGGGTTGCCAAGCTTCCAAAAAACTACGAGTTTCCTGAAATCTCAGCAAACATTTTTTCACCCACTCATGATGAGGCTTGCAGGTAATGATCAGTACACCAATCCACTTGGCTCACCAAATTTCGTTCTTCTCTGTTAAAACGTACCATTGCAGGAACCGTTTTCATGTTTAGGTTTCACTCTGTTTTCTCCTATATGGATACATGTAGTTTGGAACTCTAAATCAAACAGGTTTGTGCTAGCTCTTTGAAACTTGGCACAATAATGTAGTTCCAAGTTTCTATCGCTATGGTTTGTGTCCTACTGAAGTAGCCCCAAGCAGAGACTAACGAGAATCACTTTCATTGAAAGGGGTTGCCAAGCTTCCAAAAAACTACGAGTTTCTGAAATCTCAGCAACCATATTTTCACCCAATCTTGATGATACTTCCAGGTAATGATCAGTCCACCAATCCATCTGGGCTCACCAAATTTCGTTCTTCTCGGTTAAACCGTTCCTTTGCAGGAACCGTTTTCATGTTTAGGTTTCACTCTGTTTTCTCCTATATGGATATATGTAGTTGGAACTCTAAATCAAACACGGTTTGTGCTAGCTCTTTGAAACTTGGCACATAATGTAGGTCCAAGTTCTGTCGCTATGGTTTTGTCCTATTTAAGTAGCCCCAAGCAGAGACTGGACGAGAATCACTTCATTGAAAGCGGTTGCCAAGCTTCCAAAAAAACTACGAGTTTCCTGAAATCTCAGCAAACATTTTTTCACCCACTCTTGATGAGGCTGTGCAGGTAATGATCAGTACACCAATCCCACTTGGCTCACCAAATTTCGTTCTTCTCGGTTAAACCGTTCCTTTGCAGGAACCGTTTTCATGTTTAGGTTTCACTCTGTTTTCTCCTATATGGATACATGTAGTTGGAACACTAAATCAAACACGTTTGTGCTAGCTCTTTGAAACTTGGCACAATAATGTAGTTCCAAGTTCTATCGCTATGGTTTGTGTCCTATTGAAGTAGCCCCAAGCAGGAGAGTATACGAGAATCACTTTCATTGAAAGGGGTTGCCAAGCTT
>NW_027553083.1:0-47027 GCF_045843805.1 Urocitellus parryii
ATTCTCGTCAGTCTCTGCTTGGGGCTACTTCAATAGCACACAAACCATAGCGATAGAACTTGGAACTACATTATTGTGCCAAGTTTCAAAGAGCTAGCACAAACCGTGTTTGATTTAGAGTTCCAACTACATGTATCCATATAGGAGTAAACAGAGTGAAACCTAAACATGAAAACGGTTACTGCAAAGGAACGGTTTAACCTAGAAGAACGAAATTTGGTGAGCCAAGTGGGATTGGTGTCCTGATCATTAAATGGAAGTATCATCAAGACTGGGTGAAAAAATGTTTGCTGAGATTTCAGGAAACTCGCAGTTTTTTGGAAGCCTAGCAACCCCTTTCAATGAAAGTCATTCTCGTCAGTCTCTGCTTGGAGCTACTTCAATAGCACACAAACCATAGCGATAGAACTTGGAACTACATTATTGTGCCAAGTTTCACAGAGCTAGCACAAACCGTGTTTGATTTAGAGTTCCAACTACATGTATCCATATAGGAGAAAACAGAGTGAAACCTAAACATGAAAATGGTTACTGCAAAGGAACGGTTTAACCTAGAAGAACAAAATTTAGCGAGCCAAGTGGGATTCGTGTACTGATCATTAAATGGAAGTATCATCAAGATTGGGTGAAAAAATGTTTGCTGAGATTTCAGGAAACTCGCAGTTTTTTGGAAGCCTGGCAACCCCTTTCAATGAAAGTGATTCTCGTCAGTCTCTGCTTGGGGCTACTTCAATAGCACACAAACCATAGCGATTGAACTGGGAACTACATTATTGTGCCAAGTTTCAAAGAGCTAGCACAAACCGTGTTTGATTTAGAGTTCCAACTACATGTATCCATATAGGAGAAAACAGAGTGAAACCTAAACATGAAAACGGTTACTGCAAAGGAACGGTTTAACCTAGAAGAACGAAATTTGGCGAGCCAAGTGGGATTGGTGTACTGATCATTAAATGGAAGTATCATCAAGATTGGGTGAAAAAATGTTTGCTGAGATTTCAGGAAACTCGCAGTTTTTTGGAAGCCTGGCAACCCCTTTCAATGAAAGGGATTCTCGTTAGTCTCTGCTTGGGGCTACTTCAATAGCACACAAACCATAGCGATAGAACTTGGAACTACATTATTGTGCCAAGTTTCAAAGAGCTAGCACAAACCGTGTTTGATTTAGAGTTCCAACTACATGTATCCATGTAGGAGAAAACAGAGTGAAACCTAAACATGAAAACGGTTACTGCAAAGGAACGGTTTAACCTAGAAGAACGAAATTTAGTGAGCCAAGTGAGATTCGTGTACTGATCACTACCTGCAAGTATCATCAAGATTGGATGAAAAACTGTTTGCTGAGATTTCAGGAAACTCGCAGTTTTTTGGAAGCTTGGCAACCCCTTTCAATGAAAGGGATTCTCGTCAGTCTCTGCTTGGGGCTACTTCAATAGCACACAAACCAAAGCGATAGAACTTGGAACTACATTATTGTGCCAAGTTTCAAAGAGCTAGCACAAACCGTGTTTGATTTAGAGTTCCAACTACATGTATCCATATAGGAGAAAACAGAGTGAAACCTAAACATGAAAACGGTTACTGCAAAGGAACGGTTTAACCTAGAAGAACGAAATTTGGTGAGCCAAGTGGGATTGGTGTCCTGATCATTAAATGGAAGTATCATCAAGACTGGGTGAAAAAATGTTTGCTGAGATTTCAGGAAACTCGCAGTTTTTTGGAAGCTTGGCAACCCCTTTCAATGAAAGGGATTCTCGTCAGTCTCTGCTTGGGGCTACTTCAATAGCACACAAACCATAGCGGTCGAACTTGGAACTACATTATTGTGCCAAGTTTCAAAGAGCTAGCACAAACCGTGTTTGATTTAGAGTTCCAACTACATGTATCCATATAGGAGAAAACAGAGTGAAACCTAAACATGAAAACGGTTACTGCAAAGGAACAGTTTAACCTGGAAGAACGAAATTTGGTGAGCCAAGTAAGATTCGTGTACTGATCACTACCTGCAAGTATCATCAAGACTGGGTGAAAAAATGTTTGCTGAGATTTCAGGAAACTCGCAGTTTTTTGGAAGCTTGGCAACCCCTTTCAATGAAAGGGATTCTCGTCAGTCTCTGCTTGGGGCTACTTCAATAGCACACAAACCATAGCGATCGAAATTGGAACTACATTATTGTGCCAAGTTTCAAAGAGCTAGCACAAACCGTGTTTCATTTAGAGTTCCAACTACATGTATCCATATAGGAGAAAACAGAGTGAAACCTAAACATGAAAATGGTTACTGCAAAGGAACGGTTTAACCTAGAAGAACGAAATTTGGCGAGCCAAGTGGGATTGGTGCACTGATCATTAAATGGAAATATCATCAAGATTGGGTGAAAAAATGTTTGCTGAGATTTCAGGCAACTCGTAGTTTTTTGGAAGCTTGGCAACCCCTTTCAATGAAAGGGATTCTCGTCAGTCTCTGCTTGGGGCTACTTCAATAGCACACAAACCATAGCGATAGAACTTGGAACTACATTATTGTGCCAAGTTTCAAAGAGCTAGCACAAACCGTGTTTGATTTAGAGTTCCAACTACATGTATCCATATAGGAGTAAACAGAGTGAAACCTAAACATGAAAACGGTTACTGCAAAGGAACGGTTTAACCTAGAAGAACGAAATTTGGTGAGCCAAGTGGGATTGGTGTCCTGATCATTAAATGGAAGTATCATCAAGACTGGGTGAAAAAATGTTTGCTGAGATTTCAGGAAACTCGCAGTTTTTTGGAAGCCTAGCAACCCCTTTCAATGAAAGTCATTCTCGTCAGTCTCTGCTTGGAGCTACTTCAATAGCACACAAACCATAGCGATAGAACTTGGAACTACATTATTGTGCCAAGTTTCACAGAGCTAGCACAAACCGTGTTTGATTTAGAGTTCCAACTACATGTATCCATATAGGAGAAAACAGAGTGAAACCTAAACATGAAAATGGTTACTGCAAAGGAACGGTTTAACCTAGAAGAACAAAATTTAGCGAGCCAAGTGGGATTAGTGTACTGATCATTAAATGGAAGTATCATCAAGATTGGGTGAAAAAATGTTTGCTGAGATTTCAGGAAACTCGCAGTTTTTTGAAGCCTGGCAACCCCTTTCAATGAAAGTGATTCTCGTCAGTCTCTGCTTGGGGCTACTTCAATAGCACACAAACCATAGCGATTGAACTGGGAACTACATTATTGTGCCAAGTTTCAAAGAGCTAGCACAAACCGTGTTTGATTTAGAGTTCCAACTACATGTATCCATATAGGAGAAAACAGAGTGAAACCTAAACATGAAAACGGTTACTGCAAAGGAACGGTTTAACCTAGAAGAACGAAATTTGGCGAGCCAAGTGGGATTGGTGTACTGATCATTAAATGGAAGTATCATCAAGATTGGGTGAAAAAATGTTTGCTGAGATTTCAGGAAACTCGCAGTTTTTTGGAAGCCTGGCAACCCCTTTCAATGAAAGGGATTCTCGTTAGTCTCTGCTTGGGGCTACTTCAATAGCACACAAATCATAGCGATAGAACTTGGAACTACATTATTGTGCCAAGTTTCAAAGAGCTAGCACAAACCGTGTTTGATTTAGAGTTCCAACTACATGTATCCATGTAGGAGAAAACAGAGTGAAACCTAAACATGAAAACGGTTACTGCAAAGGAACGGTTTAACCTAGAAGAACGAAATTTAGTGAGCCAAGTGAGATTCGTGTACTGATCACTACCTGCAAGTATCATCAAGATTGGATGAAAAACTGTTTGCTGAGATTTCAGGAAACTCGCAGTTTTTTGGAAGCTTGGCAACCCCTTTCAATGAAAGGGATTCTCGTCAGTCTCTGCTTGGGGCTACTTCAATAGCACACAAACCAAAGCGATAGAACTTGGAACTACATTATTGTGCCAAGTTTCAAAGAGCTAGCACAAACCGTGTTTGATTTAGAGTTCCAACTACATGTATCCATATAGGAGAAAACAGAGTGAAACCTAAACATGAAAACGGTTACTGCAAAGGAACGGTTTAACCTAGAAGAACGAAATTTGGTGAGCCAAGTGGGATTGGTGTCCTGATCATTAAATGGAAGTATCATCAAGACTGGGTGAAAAAATGTTTGCTGAGATTTCAGGAAACTCGCAGTTTTTTGGAAGCTTGGCAACCCCTTTCAATGAAAGGGATTCTCGTCAGTCTCTGCTTGGGGCTACTTCAATAGCACACAAACCATAGCGGTCGAACTTGGAACTACATTATTGTGCCAAGTTTCAAAGAGCTAGCACAAACCGTGTTTGATTTAGAGTTCCAACTACATGTATCCATATAGGAGAAAACAGAGTGAAACCTAAACATGAAAACGGTTACTGCAAAGGAACGGTTTAACCTAGAAGAACGAAATTTAGTGAGCCAAGTGAGATTCGTGTACTGATCACTACCTGCAAGTATCATCAAGATTGGGTGAAAAAATGTTTGCTGAGATTTCAGGAAACTCGCAGTTTTTTGGAAGCTTGGCAACCCCTTTCAATGAAAGGGATTCTCGTCAGTCTCTGCTTGGGGCTACTTCAATAGCACACAAATCATAGCGATAGAACTTGGAACTACATTATTGTGCCAAGTTTCAAAGAGCTAGCACAAACCGTGTTTGATTTAGAGTTCCAACTACATGTATCCATATAGGAGAAAACAGAGTGAAACCTAAACATGAAAACGGTTACTGCAAAGGAACGGTTTAACCTAGAAGAACGAAATTTAGTGAGCCAAGTGAGATTCGTGTACTGATCACTACCTGCAAGTATCATCAAGATTGGGTGAAAAAATGTTTGCTGAGACTTCAGGAAACTCGCAGTTTTTTGGAAGCTTGGCAACCCCTTTCAATGAAAGGGATTCTCGTCAGTCTCTGCTTGGGGCTACTTCAATAGCACACAAACCATAGCGATAGAACTTGGAACTACATTATTGTGCCAAGTTTCAAAGAGCTAGCACAAACCGTGTTTGATTTAGAGTTCCAACTACATGTATCCATATAGGAGAAAACAGAGTGAAACCTAAACATGAAAACGGTTACTGCAAAGGAACGGTTTAACCTAGAAGAACGAAATTTAGTGAGCCAAGTGAGATTCGTGTACTGATCACTACCTGCAAGTATCATCAAGATTGGGTGAAAAAATGTTTGCTGAGATTTCAGGAAACTCGCAGTTTTTTGGAAGCTTGGCAACCCCTTTCAATGAAAGGGATTCTCGTCAGTCTCTGCTTGGGGCTACTTCAATAGCACACAAACCATAGCGATAGAACTTGGAACTACATTATTGTGCCAAGTTTCAAAGAGCTAGCACAAACCGTGTTTGATTTAGAGTTCCAACTACATGTATCCATATAGGAGAAAACAGAGTGAAACCTAAACATGAAAACGGTTACTGCAAAGGTACAGTTTAACCTAGAAGAACGAAATTTGGTGAGCCAAGTAAGATTCGTGTACTGATCACTACCTGCAAGTATCATCAAGACTGGGTGAAAAAATGTTTGCTGAGATTTCAGGAAACTCGCAGTTTTTTGGAAGCTTGGCAACCCCTTTCAATGAAAGGGATTCTCGTCAGTCTCTGCTTGGGGCTACTTCAATAGCACACAAACCATAGCGATCGAAATTGGAACTACATTATTGTGCCAAGTTTCAAAGAGCTAGCACAAACCGTGTTTCATTTAGAGTTCCAACTACATGTATCCATATAGGAGAAAACAGAGTGAAACCTAAACATGAAAATGGTTACTGCAAAGGAACGGTTTAACCTAGAAGAACGAAATTTGGCGAGCCAAGTGGGATTGGTGCACTGATCATTAAATGGAAGTATCATCAAGATTGGGTGAAAAAATGTTTGCTGAGATTTCAGGCAACTCGTAGTTTTTTGGAAGCTTGGCAACCCCTTTCAATGAAAGGGATTCTCGTCAGTCTCTGCTTGGGGCTACTTCAATAGCACACAAACCATAGCGATAGAACTTGGAACTACATTATTGTGCCAAGTTTCAAAGAGCTAGCACAAACCGTGTTTGATTTAGAGTTCCAACTACATGTATCCATATAGGAGTAAACAGAGTGAAACCTAAACATGAAAACGGTTACTGCAAAGGAACGGTTTAACCTAGAAGAACGAAATTTGGTGAGCCAAGTGGGATTGGTGTCCTGATCATTAAATGGAAGTATCATCAAGACTGGGTGAAAAAATGTTTGCTGAGATTTCAGGAAACTCGCAGTTTTTTGGAAGCCTAGCAACCCCTTTCAATGAAAGTGATTCTCGTCAGTCTCTGCTTGGAGCTACTTCAATAGCACACAAACCATAGCGAAAGAACTTGGAACTACATTATTGTGCCAAGTTTCACAGAGCTAGCACAAACCGTGTTTGATTTAGAGTTCCAACTACATGTATCCATATAGGAGAAAACAGAGTGAAACCTAAACATGAAAATGGTTACTGCAAAGGAACGGTTTAACCTAGAAGAACAAAATTTAGCGAGCCAAGTGGGATTAGTGTACTGATCATTAAATGGAAGTATCATCAAGATTGGGTGAAAAAATGTTTGCTGAGATTTCAGGAAACTCGCAGTTTTTTGAAGCCTGGCAACCCCTTTCAATGAAAGTGATTCTCGTCAGTCTCTGCTTGGGGCTACTTCAATAGCACACAAACCATAGCGATTGAACTGGGAACTACATTATTGTGCCAAGTTTCAAAGAGCTAGCACAAACCGTGTTTGATTTAGAGTTCCAACTACATGTATCCATATAGGAGAAAACAGAGTGAAACCTAAACATGAAAACGGTTACTGCAAAGGAACGGTTTAACCTAGAAGAATGAAATTTGGCGAGCCAAGTGGGATTGGTGTACTGATCATTAAATGGAAGTATCATCAAGATTGGGTGAAAAAATGTTTGCTGAGATTTCAGGAAACTCGCAGTTTTTTGGAAGCCTGGCAACCCCTTTCAATGAAAGGGATTCTCGTTAGTCTCTGCTTGGGGCTACTTCAATAGCACACAAATCATAGCGATAGAACTTGGAACTACATTATTGTGCCAAGTTTCAAAGAGCTAGCACAAACCGTGTTTGATTTAGAGTTCCAACTACATGTATCCATGTAGGAGAAAACAGAGTGAAACCTAAACATGAAAACGGTTACTGCAAAGGAACGGTTTAACCTAGAAGAACGAAATTTAGTGAGCCAAGTGAGATTCGTGTACTGATCACTACCTGCAAGTATCATCAAGATTGGATGAAAAACTGTTTGCTGAGATTTCAGGAAACTCGCAGTTTTTTGGAAGCTTGGCAACCCCTTTCAATGAAAGGGATTCTCGTCAGTCTCTGCTTGGGGCTACTTCAATAGCACACAAACCAAAGCGATAGAACTTGGAACTACATTATTGTGCCAAGTTTCAAAGTGCTAGCACAAACCGTGTTTGATTTAGAGTTCCAACTACATGTATCCATATAGGAGAAAACAGAGTGAAACCTAAACATGAAAACGGTTACTGCAAAGGAACGGTTTAACCTAGAAGAACGAAATTTGGTGAGCCAAGTGGGATTGGTGTCCTGATCATTAAATGGAAGTATCATCAAGACTGGGTGAAAAAATGTTTGCTGAGATTTCAGGAAACTCGCAGTTTTTTGGAAGCTTGGCAACCCCTTTCAATGAAAGGGATTCTCGTCAGTCTCTGCTTGGGGCTACTTCAATAGCACACAAACCATAGCGGTCGAACTTGGAACTACATTATTGTGCCAAGTTTCAAAGAGCTAGCACAAACCGTGTTTGATTTAGAGTTCCAACTACATGTATCCATATAGGAGAAAACAGAGTGAAACCTAAACATGAAAACGGTTACTGCAAAGGAACGGTTTAACCTAGAAGAACGAAATTTAGTGAGCCAAGTGAGATTCGTGTACTGATCACTACCTGCAAGTATCATCAAGATTGGGTGAAAAAATATTTGCTGAGATTTCAGGAAACTCGCAGTTTTTTGGAAGCTTGGCAACCCCTTTCAATGAAAGGGATTCTCGTCAGTCTCTGCTTGGGGCTACTTCAATAGCACACAAATCATAGCGATAGAACTTGGAACTACATTATTGTGCCAAGTTTCAAAGAGCTAGCACAAACCGTGTTTGATTTACAGTTCCAACTACATGTATCCATATAGGAGAAAACAGAGTGAAACCTAAATATGAAAACGGTTACTGCAAAGGAACGGTTTAACCTAGAAGAACGAAATTTAGTGAGCCAAGTGAGATTCGTGTACTGATCACTACCTGCAAGTATCATCAAGATTGGGTGAAAAAATGTTTGCTGAGACTTCAGGAAACTCGCAGTTTTTTGGAAGCTTGGCAACCCCTTTCAATGAAAGGGATTCTCGTCAGTCTCTGCTTGGGGCTACTTCAATAGCACACAAATCATAGCGATAGAACTTGGAACTACATTATTGTGCCAAGTTTCAAAGAGCTAGCACAAACCGTGTTTGATTTAGAGTTCCAACTACATGTATCCATATAGGAGAAAACAGAGTGAAACCTAAACATGAAAACGGTTACTGCAAAGGAACGGTTTAACCTAGAAGAACGAAATTTAGTGAGCCAAGTGAGATTCGTGTACTGATCACTACCTGCACGTATCATCAAGATTGGGTGAAAAAATGTTTGCTGAGATTTCAGGAAACTCGCAGTTTTTTGGAAGCTTGGCAACCCCTTTCAATGAAAGGGATTCTCGTCAGTCTCTGCTTGGGGCTACTTCAATAGCACACAAACCATAGCGATAGAACTTGGAACTACATTATTGTGCCAAGTTTCAAAGAGCTAGCACAAACCGTGTTTGATTTAGAGTTCCAACTACATGTATCCATATAGGAGAAAACAGAGTGAAACCTAAACATGAAAACGGTTACTGCAAAGGTACAGTTTAACCTAGAAGAACGAAATTTGGTGAGCCAAGTAAGATTCGTGTACTGATCACTACCTGCAAGTATCATCAAGACTGGGTGAAAAAATGTTTGCTGAGATTTCAGGAAACTCGCAGTTTTTTGGAAGCTTGGCAACCCCTTTCAATGAAAGGGATTCTCGTCAGTCTCTGCTTGGGGCTACTTCAATAGCACACAAACCATAGCGATCGAAATTGGAACTACATTATTGTGCCAAGTTTCAAAGAGCTAGCACAAACCGTGTTTCATTTAGAGTTCCAACTACATGTATCCATAAGAGAAAACAGAGTGAAACCTAAACATGAAAATGGTTACTGCAAAGGAACGGTTTAACCTAGAAGAACGAAATTTGGCGAGCCAAGTGGGATTGGTGCACTGATCATTAAATGGAAGTATCATCAAGATTGGGTGAAAAAATGTTTGCTGAGATTTCAGGCAACTCGTAGTTTTTTGGAAGCTTGGCAACCCCTTTCAATGAAAGGGATTCTCGTCAGTCTCTGCTTGGGGCTACTTCAATAGCACACAAACCATAGCGATAGAACTTGGAACTACATTATTGTGCCAAGTTTCAAAGAGCTAGCACAAACCGTGTTTGATTTAGAGTTCCAACTACATGTATCCATATAGGAGTAAACAGAGTGAAACCTAAACATGAAAACGGTTACTGCAAAGGAACGGTTTAACCTAGAAGAACGAAATTTGGTGAGCCAAGTGGGATTGGTGTCCTGATCATTAAATGGAAGTATCATCAAGACTGGGTGAAAAAATGTTTGCTGAGATTTCAGGAAACTCGCAGTTTTTTGGAAGCCTAGCAACCCCTTTCAATGAAAGTGATTCTCGTCAGTCTCTGCTTGGAGCTACTTCAATAGCACACAAACCATAGCGATAGAACTTGGAACTACATTATTGTGCCAAGTTTCACAGAGCTAGCACAAACCGTGTTTGATTTAGAGTTCCAACTACATGTATCCATATAGGAGAAAACAGAGTGAAACCTAAACATGAAAATGGTTACTGCAAAGGAACGGTTTAACCTAGAAGAACAAAATTTAGCGAGCCAAGTGGGATTCGTGTACTGATCATTAAATGGAAGTATCATCAAGATTGGGTGAAAAAATGTTTGCTGAGATTTCAGGAAACTCGCAGTTTTTTGAAGCCTGGCAACCCCTTTCAATGAAAGTGATTCTCGTCAGTCTCTGCTTGGGGCTACTTCAATAGCACACAAACCATAGCGATCGAACTTGGAACTACATTATTGTGCCAAGTTTCAAAGAGCTAGCACAAACCGTGTTTGATTTAGAGTTCCAACTACATGTATCCATATAGGAGAAAACAGAGTGAAACCTAAACATGAAAACGGTTACTGCAAAGGAACGGTTTAACCTAGAAGAACGAAATTTAGTGAGCCAAGTGAGATTCGTGTACTGATCACTACCTGCAAGTATCATCAAGATTGGGTGAAAAAATGTTTGCTGAGATTTCAGGAAACTCGCAGTTTTTTGGAAGCTTGGCAACCCCTTTCAATGAAAGGGATTCTCGTCAGTCTCTGCTTGGGGCTACTTCAATAGCACACAAACCATAGCGATGGAACTTGGAACTACATTATTGTGCCAAGTTTCAAAGAGCTAGCACATACCGTGTTTGATTTAGAGTTCCAACTACATGTATCCATATAGGAGAAAACAAAGTGAAACCTAAACATGAAAATGGTTACTGCAAAGGAACAGTTTAACCTAGAAGAACGAAATTTGGTGAGCCAAGTAAGATTCCTGTACTGATCACTACCTGCAAGTATCATCAAGACTGGGTGAAAAAATGTTTGCTGAGATTTCAGGAAACTCGCAGTTTTTTGGAAGCTTGGCAACCCCTTTCAATGAAAGGGATTCTCGTCAGTCTCTGCTTGGGGCTACTTCAATAGCACACAAACCATAGCGATCGAAATTGGAGCTACATTATTGTGCCAAGTTTCAAAGAGCTAGCACAAACCGTGTTTCATTTAGAGTTCCAACTACATGTATCCATATAGGAGAAAACAGAGTGAAACCTAAACATGAAAATGGTTACTGCAAAGGAACGGTTTAACCTAGAAGAACGAAATTTGGCGAGCCAAGTGGGATTGGTGCACTGATCATTAAATGGAAATATCATCAAGATTGGGTGAAAAAATGTTTGCTGAGATTTCAGGCAACTCGTAGTTTTTTGGAAGCTTGGCAACCCCTTTCAATGAAAGGGATTCTCGTCAGTCTCTGCTTGGGGCTACTTCAATAGCACACAAACCATAGCGATAGAACTTGGAACTACATTATTGTGCCAAGTTTCAAAGAGCTAGCACAAACCATGTTTGATTTAGAGTTCCAACTACATGTATCCATATAGGAGTAAACAGAGTGAAACCTAAACATGAAAACGGTTACTGCAAAGGAACGGTTTAACCTAGAAGAACGAAATTTGGTGAGCCAAGTGGGATTGGTGTCCTGATCATTAATGGGAAGTATCATCAAGACTGGGTGAAAAAATGTTTGCTGAGATTTCAGGAAACTCGCAGTTTTTTGGAAGCCTAGCAACCCCTTTCAATGAAAGTGATTCTCGTCAGTCTCTGCTTGGAGCTACTTCAATAGCACTCAAACCATAGCGATAGAACTTGGAACTACATTATTGTGCCAAGTTTCACAGAGCTAGCACAAACCGTGTTTGATTTAGAGTTCCAACTACATGTATCCATATAGGAGAAAACAGAGTGAAACCTAAACATGAAAATGGTTACTGCAAAGGAACGGTTTAACCTAGAAGAACAAAATTTAGCGAGCCAAGTGGGATTAGTGTACTGATCATTAAATGGAAGTATCATCAAGATTGGGTGAAAAAATGTTTGCTGAGATTTCAGGAAACTCGCAGTTTTTTGAAGCCTGGCAACCCCTTTCAATGAAAGTGATTCTCGTCAGTCTCTGCTTGGGGCTACTTCAATAGCACACAAACCATAGCGATAGAACTTGGAACTACATTATTGTGCCAAGTTTCAAAGAGCTAGCACAAACCGTGTTTGATTTAGAGTTCCAACTACATGTATCCATATAGGAGTAAACAGAGTGAAACCTAAACATGAAAACGGTTACTGCAAAGGAACGGTTTAACCTAGAAGAACGAAATTTGGTGAGCCAAGTGGGATTGGTGTCCTGATCATTAAATGGAAGTATCATCAAGACTGGGTGAAAAAATGTTTGCTGAGATTTCAGGAAACTCGCAGTTTTTTGGAAGCCTAGCAACCCCTTTCAATGAAAGTGATTCTCGTCAGTCTCTGCTTGGAGCTACTTCAATAGCACACAAACCATAGCGATAGAACTTGGAACTACATTATTGTGCCAAGTTTCACAGAGCTAGCACAAACCGTGTTTGATTTAGAGTTCCAACTACATGTATCCATATAGGAGAAAACAGAGTGAAACCTAAACATGAAAATGGTTACTGCAAAGGAACGGTTTAACCTAGAAGAACAAAATTTAGCGAGCCAAGTGGGATTCGTGTACTGATCATTAAATGGAAGTATCATCAAGATTGGGTGAAAAAATGTTTGCTGAGATTTCAGGAAACTCGCAGTTTTTTGAAGCCTGGCAACCCCTTTCAATGAAAGTGATTCTCGTCAGTCTCTGCTTGGGGCTACTTCAATAGCACACAAACCGTAGCGATCGAACTTGGAACTACATTATTGTGCCAAGTTTCAAAGAGCTAGCACAAACCGTGTTTGATTTAGAGTTCCAACTACATGTATCCATATAGGAGAAAACAGAGTGAAACCTAAACATGAAAACGGTTACTGCAAAGGAACGGTTTAACCTAGAAGAACGAAATTTAGTGAGCCAAGTGAGATTCGTGTACTGATCACTACCTGCAAGTATCATCAAGATTGGGTGAAAAAATGTTTGCTGAGATTTCAGGAAACTCGCAGTTTTTTGGAAGCTTGGCAACCCCTTTCAATGAAAGGGATTCTCGTCAGTCTCTGCTTGGGGCTACTTCAATAGCACACAAACCATAGCGATGGAACTTGGAACTACATTATTGTGCCAAGTTTCAAAGAGCTAGCACATACCGTGTTTGATTTAGAGTTCCAACTACATGTATCCATATAGGAGAAAACAAAGTGAAACCTAAACATGAAAACGGTTACTGCAAAGGAACAGTTTAACCTAGAAGAACGAAATTTGGTGAGCCAAGTAAGATTCGTGTACTGATCACTACCTGCAAGTATCATCAAGACTGGGTGAAAAAATGTTTGCTGAGATTTCAGGAAACTCGCAGTTTTTTGGAAGCTTGGCAACCCCTTTCAATGAAAGGGATTCTCGTCAGTCTCTGCTTGGGGCTACTTCAATAGCACACAAACCATAGCGATCGAAATTGGAACTACATTATTGTGCCAAGTTTCAAAGAGCTAGCACAAACCGTGTTTCATTTAGAGTTCCAACTACATGTATCCATATAGGAGAAAACAGAGTGAAACCTAAACATGAAAATGGTTACTGCAAAGGAACGGTTTAACCTAGAAGAACGAAATTTGGCGAGCCAAGTGGGATTGGTGCACTGATCATTAAATGGAAATATCATCAAGATTGGGTGAAAAAATGTTTGCTGAGATTTCAGGCAACTCGTAGTTTTTTGGAAGCTTGGCAACCCCTTTCAATGAAAGGGATTCTCGTCAGTCTCTGCTTGGGGCTACTTCAATAGCACACAAACCATAGCGATAGAACTTGGAACTACATTATTGTGCCAAGTTTCAAAGAGCTAGCACAAACCGTGTTTGATTTAGAGTTCCAACTACATGTATCCATATAGGAGTAAACAGAGTGAAACCTAAACATGAAAACGGTTACTGTAAAGGAACGGTTTAACCTAGAAGAACGAAATTTGGTGAGCCAAGTGGGATTGGTGTCCTGATCATTAAATGGAAGTATCATCAAGACTGGGTGAAAAAATGTTTGCTGAGATTTCAGGAAACTCGCAGTTTTTTGGAAGCCTAGCAACCCCTTTCAATGAAAGTGATTCTCGTCAGTCTCTGCTTGGAGCTACTTCAATAGCACTCAAACCATAGCGATAGAACTTGGAACTACATTATTGTGCCAAGTTTCACAGAGCTAGCACAAACCGTGTTTGATTTAGAGTTCCAACTACATGTATCCATATAGGAGAAAACAGAGTGAAACCTAAACATGAAAATGGTTACTGCAAAGGAACGGTTTAACCTAGAAGAACAAAATTTAGCGAGCCAAGTGGGATTAGTGTACTGATCATTAAATGGAAGTATCATCAAGATTGGGTGAAAAATGTTTGCTGAGATTTCAGGAAACTCGCAGTTTTTTGAAGCCTGGCAACCCCTTTCAATGAAAGTGATTCTCGTCAGTCTCTGCTTGGGGGCTACTTCAATAGCACACAAACCATAGCGATTGAACTGGGAACTACATTATTGTGCCAAGTTTCAAAGAGCTAGCACAAACGTGTTTGATTTAGAGTTCCAACTACATGTATCCATATAGGAGAAAACAGAGTGAAACCTAAACATGAAAACGGTTACTGCAAAGGAACGGTTTAACCTAGAAGAACGAAATTTGGCGAGCCAAGTGGGATTGGTGTACTGATCATTAAATGGAAGTATCATCAAGATTGGGTGAAAAAATGTTTGCTGAGATTTCAGGAAACTCGCAGTTTTTTGGAAGCCTGGCAACCCCTTTCAATGAAAGGGATTCTCGTCAGTCTCTGCTTGGGGCTACTTCAATAGCACACAAACCATAGCGATAGAACTTGGAACTACATTATTGTGCCAAGTTTCAAAGAGCTAGCACAAACCGTGTTTGATTTAGAGTTCCAACTACATGTATCCATGTAGGAGAAAACAGAGTGAAACCTAAACATGAAAACGGTTACTGCAAAGGAACGGTTTAACCTAGAAGAACGAAATTTAGTGAGCCAAGTGAGATTCGTGTACTGATCACTACCTGCAAGTATCATCAAGATTGGATGAAAAACTGTTTGCTGAGATTTCAGGAAACTCGCAGTTTTTTGGAAGCTTGGCAACCCCTTTCAATGAAAGGGATTCTCGTCAGTCTCTGCTTGGGGCTACTTCAATAGCACACAAACCAAAGCGATAGAACTTGGAACTACATTATTGTGCCAAGTTTCAAAGAGCTAGCACAAACCGTGTTTGATTTAGAGTTCCAACTACATGTATCCATATAGGAGAAAACAGAGTGAAACCTAAACATGAAAACGGTTACTGCAAAGGAACGGTTTAACCTAGAAGAACGAAATTTGGTGAGCCAAGTGGGATTGGTGTCCTGATCATTAAATGGAAGTATCATCAAGACTGGGTGAAAAAATGTTTGCTGAGATTTCAGGAAACTCGCAGTTTTTTGGAAGCTTGGCAACCCCTTTCAATGAAAGGGATTCTCGTCAGTCTCTGCTTGGGGCTACTTCAATAGCACACAAACCATAGCGGTCGAACTTGGAACTACATTATTGTGCCAAGTTTCAAAGAGCTAGCACAAACCGTGTTTGATTTAGAGTTCCAACTACATGTATCCATATAGGAGAAAACAGAGTGAAACCTAAACATGAAAACGGTTACTGCAAAGGAACGGTTTAACCTAGAAGAACGAAATTTAGTGAGCCAAGTGAGATTCGTGTACTGATCACTACCTGCAAGTATCATCAAGATTTGGGTGAAAAAATGTTTGCTGAGATTTCAGGAAACTCGCAGTTTTTTGGAAGCTTGGCAACCCCTTTCAATGAAAGGGATTCTCGTCAGTCTCTGCTTGGGGCTACTTCAATAGCACACAAATCATAGCGATAGAACTTGGAACTACATTATTGTGCCAAGTTTCAAAGAGGTAGCACAAACCGTGTTTGATTTACAGTTCCAACTACATGTATCCATATAGGAGAAAACAGAGTGAAACCTAAACATGAAAACGGTTACTGCAAAGGAACGGTTTAACCTAGAAGAACGAAATTTAGTGAGCCAAGTGAGATTCGTGTACTGATCACTACCTGCAAGTATCATCAAGATTGGGTGAAAAAATGTTTGCTGAGACTTCAGGAAACTCGCAGTTTTTTGGAAGCTTGGCAACCCCTTTCAATGAAAGGGATTCTCGTCAGTCTCTGCTTGGGGCTACTTCAATAGCACACAAATCATAGCGATAGAACTTGGAACTACATTATTGTGCCAAGTTTCAAAGAGCTAGCACAAACCGTGTTTGATTTAGAGTTCCAACTACATGTATCCATATAGGAGAAAACAGAGTGAAACCTAAACATGAAAACGGTTACTGCAAAGGAACGGTTTAACCTAGAAGAACGAAATTTAGTGAGCCAAGTGAGATTCGTGTACTGATCACTACCTGCAAGTATCATCAAGATTGGGTGAAAAATGTTTGCTGAGATTTCAGGAAACTCGCAGTTTTTTGGAAGCTTGGCAACCCCTTTCAATGAAAGGGATTCTCGTCAGTCTCTGCTTGGGGCTACTTCAATAGCACACAAACCATAGTGATAGAACTTGGAACTACATTATTGTGCCAAGTTTCAAAGAGCTAGCACAAACCGTGTTTGATTTAGAGTTCCAACTACATGTATCCATATAGGAGAAAACAGAGTGAAACCTAAACATGAAAACGGTTACTGCAAAGGTACAGTTTAACCTAGAAGAACGAAACTTGGTGAGCCAAGTAAGATTCGTGTACTGATCACTACCTGCAAGTATCATCAAGACTGGGTGAAAAAATTTTGCTGAGATTTCAGGAAACTCGCAGTTTTTTGGAAGCTTGGCAACCCCTTTCAATGAAAGGGATTCTCGTCAGTCTCTGCTTGGGGCTACTTCAATAGCACACAAACCATAGCGATCGAAATTGGAACTACATTATTGTGCCAAGTTTCAAAGAGCTAGCACAAACCGTGTTTCATTTAGAGTTCCAACTACATGTATCCATATAGGAGAAAAACAGAGTGAAACCTAAACATGAAAATGGTTACTGCAAAGGAACGGTTTAACCTAGAAGAACGAAATTTGGCGAGCCAAGTGGGATTGGTGCACTGATCATTAAATGGAAGTATCATCAAGATTGGGTGAAAAATGTTTGCTGAGATTTCAGGCAACTCGTAGTTTTTTGGAAGCTTGGCAACCACTTTCAATGAAAGGGATTCTCGTCAGTCTCTGCTTGGGGCTACTTCAATAGCACACAAACCATAGCGATAGAACTTGGAACTACATTATTGTGCCAAGTTTCAAAGAGCTAGCACAAACCGTGTTTGATTTAGAGTTCCAACTACATGTATCCATATAGGAGTAAACAGAGTGAAACCTAAACATGAAAACGGTTACTGCAAAGGAACGGTTTAACCTAGAAGAACGAAATTTGGTGAGCCAAGTGGGATTGGTGTCCTGATCATTAAATGGAAGTATCATCAAGACTGGGTGAAAAAATGTTTGCTGAGATTTCAGGAAACTCGCAGTTTTTTGGAAGCCTAGCAACCCCTTTCAATGAAAGTGATTCTCGTCAGTCTCTGCTTGGAGCTACTTCAATAGCACACAAACCATAGCGATAGAACTTGGAACTACATTATTGTGCCAAGTTTCACAGAGCTAGCACAAACCGTGTTTGATTTAGAGTTCCAACTACATGTATCCATATAGGAGAAAACAGAGTGAAACCTAAACATGAAAATGGTTACTGCAAAGGAACGGTTTAACCTAGAAGAACAAAATTTAGCGAGCCAAGTGGGATTCGTGTACTGATCATTAAATGGAAGTATCATCAAGATTGGGTGAAAAAATGTTTGCTGAGATTTCAGGAAACTCGCAGTTTTTTGAAGCCTGGCAACCCCTTTCAATGAAAGTGATTCTCGTCAGTCTCTGCTTGGGGCTACTTCAATAGCACACAAACCATAGCGATCGAACTTGGAACTACATTATTGTGCCAAGTTTCAAAGAGCTAGCAAAAACCGTGTTTGATTTAGAGTTCCAACTACATGTATCCATATAGGAGAAAACAGAGTGAAACCTAAACATGAAAATGGTTACTGCAAAGGAACGGTTTAACCTAGAAGAACGAAATTTGGCGAGCCAAGTGGGATTGGTGCACTGATCATTAAATGGAAGTATCATCAAGATTGGGTGAAAAAATGTTTGCTGAGATTTCAGGAAACTCGCAGTTTTTTGGAAGCCTGGCAACCCCTTTCAATGAAAGTGATTCTCGTCAGTCTCTGCTTGGGGCTACTTCAATAGCACACAAACCATAGCGATCGAACTTGGAACTACATTATTGTGCCAAGTTTCAAAGAGCTAGCACAAACCGTGCTTGATTTAGAGTTCCAACTACATGTATCCATATAGGAGAAAACAGAGTGAAACCTAAACATGAAAACGGTACTGCAAAGGAACGGTTTAACCTAGAAGAACGAAATTTAGTGAGCCAAGTGAGATTCGTGTACTGATCACTACCTGCAAGTATCATCAAGATTGGGTGAAAAAATGTTTGCTGAGATTTCAGGAAACTCGCAGTTTTTTGGAAGCCTGGCAACCCCTTTCAATGAAAGGGATTCTCGTCAGTCTCTGCTTGGGGCTACTTCAATAGCACACAAACCATAGCGATAGAACTTGGAACTACATTATTGTGCCAAGTTTCAAACAGTTAGCACAAACCGTGTTTGATTTAGAGTTCCAACTACATGTATCCATATAGGAGAAAACAGAGTGAAACCTAAACATGAAAACGGTTACTGCCAAAGGAACGGTTTAACCTAGAAGAACGAAATTTGGTGAGCCAGGTAAGATTCATGTACTGATCACTACCTGCAAGTATCATCAAGACTGGGTGAAAAAATGTTTGCTGAGATTTCAGGAAACTCGCACTTTTTGGAAGCTTGGCAACCCCTTTCAATGAAAGGGATTCTCGTCAGTCTCTGCTTGGGGCTACTTCAATAGCACACAAACCATAGCGATCGAAATTGAAAGTACATTATTTTGCCAAGTTTCAAAGAGCTAGCACAAACCGTGTTTGATTTAGAGTTTCCAAACTACATGTATACATATAGGAGAAAACAGAGTGAAACCTAAACATGAAAATGGTTACTGCAAAGGAACGGTTTAACCTAGAAGAACGAAATTTGGGAGCCAAGTGGGATTGGTGCACTGATCATTAAATGGAAGTATCATCAAGATTGGGTGAAAAAATGTTTGCTGAGATTTCAGGCAACTCGTAGTTTTTTGGAAGCTTGGCAAACCCCTTTCAATGAAAGGGATTCTCGTCAGTCTCTGCTTGGGCCTACTTCAATAGCACACAAACCATAGCGATAGAACTTGGAACTACATTATTGTGCCAAGTTTCAAAGAGCTAGCACAAACCGTGTTTGATTTAGAGTTCCAACTACATGTATCCATATAGGAGTAAACAGAGTGAAACCTAAACATGAAAACGGTTACTGCAAAGGAACGGTTTAACCTAGAAGAACGAAATTTGGTGAGCCAAGTGGGATTGGTGTCCTGATCATTAAATGGAAGTATCATCAAGACTGGGTGAAAAATGTTTGCTGAGATTTCAGGAAACTCGCAGTTTTTTGGAAGCCTGGCAACCCTTTCAATGAAAGGGATTCTCGTCAGTCTCTGCTTGGAGCTACTTCAATAGCACACAAACCATAGCGATAGAACTTGGAACTACATTATTGTGCCAAGTTTCACAGAGCTAGCACAAACCGTGTTTGATTTAGAGTTCCAACTACATGTATCCATATAGGAGAAAACAGAGTGAAACCTAAACATGAAAACGGTTACTGCAAAGGAACGGTTTAACCTAGAAGAACGAAATTTAGTGAGCCAAGTGAGATTCGTGTACTGATCACTACCTGCAAGTATCATCAAGATTGGGTGAAAAAATGTTTGCTGAGATTTCAGGAAACTCGCAGTTTTTTGGAAGCCTGGCAACCCCTTTCAATGAAAGGGATTCTCGTCAGTCTCTGCTTGGGGCTACTTCAATAGCACACAAACCATAGCGATAGAACTTGGAACTACATTATTGTGCCAAGTTTCAAACAGTTAGCACAAACCGTGTTTGATTTAGAGTTCCAACTACATGTATCCATATAGGAGAAAACAGAGTGAAACCTAAACATGAAAACGGGTTACTGCAAAGGAACGGTTTAACCTAGAAGAACGAAATTTGGTGAGCCAGGTAAGATTCGTGTACTGATCACGACCTGCAAGTATCATCAAGACTGGGTGAAAAATGTTTGCTGAGATTTCCAGGAAACTCGCACTTTTTGGAAGCTTGGCAACCCCTTTCAATGAAAGGGATTCTCGTCAGTCTCTGCTTGGGGCTACTTCAATAGCACACAAACCATAGCGATAGAACTTGGAACTACATTATTGTGCCAAGTTTCAAAGAGCTAGCACAAACCGTGTTTGATTTAGAGTTCCAACTACATGTATCCATATAGGAGAAACAGAGTGAAACCTAAACATGAAAAACGGTTACTGCAAAGGAACGGTTTAACCTAGAAGAACGAAATTTGGTGAGCCAAGTGGGATTGGTGTCCTGATCATTAAATGGAAGTATCATCAAGACTGGGTGAAAAAATGTTTGCTGAGATTTCAGGAAACTCGCAGTTTTTTGGAAGCCTGGCAACCCCTTTCAATGAAAGGGATTCTCGTCAGTCTCTGCTTGGGCTACTTCAATAGCACACAAACCATAGCGATAGAACTTGGAACTACATTATTGGGCCAAGCTTCAAAGAGCTAGCACAAACCGTGTTTCATTTAGAGTTCCAACTACATGTATCCATATAGGAGTAAACAGAGTGAAACCTAAACATGAAAACGGTTACTGCAAAGGAACGGTTTAACCTAGAAGAACGAAATTTGGTGAGCCAAGTGGGATTGGTGTCCTGATCATTAAATGGAAGTATCATCAAGACTGGGTGAAAAAATGTTTGCTGAGATTTCAGGAAACTCGCAGTTTTTTGGAAGCCTAGCAACCCCTTTCAATGAAAGTGATTCTCGTCAGTCTCTGCTTGGAGCTACTTCAATAGCACTCAAACCATAGCGATAGAACTTGGAACTACATTATTGTGCCAAGTTTCACAGAGCTAGCACAAACCGTGTTTGATTTAGAGTTCCAACTACATGTATCCATATAGGAGAAAACAGAGTGAAACCTAAACATGAAAATGGTTACTGCAAAGGAACGGTTTAACCTAGAAGAACAAAATTTAGCGAGCCAAGTGGGATTAGTGTACTGATCATTAAATGGAAGTATCATCAAGATTGGGTGAAAAAATGTTTGCTGAGATTTCAGGAAACTCGCAGTTTTTTGAAGCCTGGCAACCCCTTTCAATGAAAGTGATTCTCGTCAGTCTCTGCTTGGGGCTACTTCAATAGCACACAAACCATAGCGATTGAACTGGGAACTACATTATTGTGCCAAGTTTCAAAGAGCTAGCACAACCGTGTTTGATTTAGAGTTCCAACTACATGTATCCATATAGGAGAAAACAGAGTGAAACCTAAACATGAAAACGGTTACTGCAAAGGAAACGGTTTAACATAGAAGAACGAAAATTTGGCGAGCCAAGTGGGATTGGTGTACTGATCATTAAATGGAAGTATCATCAAGATTGGGTGAAAAAATGTTTGCTGAGATTTCAGGAAACTCGCAGTTTTTTGGAAGCCTGGCAACCCCTTTCAATGAAAGGGATTCTCGTCAGTCTCTGCTTGGGCTACTTCAATAGCACACAAACCATAGCGATAGAACTTGGAACTACATTATTTGTGCCAAGTTTCAAAGAGCTAGCACAAACCGTGTTTGATTTAGAGTTCCAACTACATGTATCCATATAGGAGTAAACAGAGTGAAACCTAAACATGAAAACGGTTACTGCAAAGGAACGGTTTAACCTAGAAGAACGAAATTTGGTGAGCCAAGTGGGATTGGTGTCCTGATCATTAAATGGAAGTATCATCAAGACTGGGTGAAAAAATGTTTGCTGAGATTTCAGGAAACTCGCAGTTTTTTGGAAGCCTAGCAACCCCTTTCAATGAAAGTGATTCTCGTCAGTCTCTGCTTGGAGCTACTTCAATAGCACTCAAACCATAGCGATAGAACTTGGAACTACATTATTGTGCCAAGTTTCACAGAGCTAGCACAAACCGTGTTTGATTTAGAGTTCCAACTACATGTATCCATATAGGAGAAAACAGAAGTGAAACCTAAACATGAAAATGGTTACTGCAAAGGAACGGTTTAACCTAGAAGAACAAAATTTAGCGAGCCAAGTGGGATTAGTGTACTGATCATTAAATGGAAGTATCATCAAGATTGGGTGAAAAATGTTTGCTGAGATTTCAGGAAACTCGCAGTTTTTTTGAAGCCTGGCAACCCCTTTCAATGAAAGTGATTCTCGTCAGTCTCTGCTTGGGGCTACTTCAATAGCACACAAACCATAGCGATTGAACTGGGAACTACATTATTGTGCCAAGTTTCAAAGAGCTAGCACAAACCGTGTTTGATTTAGAGTTCCAACTACATGTATCCATATAGGAGAAAACAGAGTGAAACCTAAACATGAAAACGGTTACTGCAAAGGAACGGTTTAACATAGAAGAACGAAATTTGGCGAGCCAAGTGGGATTGGTGTACTGATCATTAAATGGAAGTATCATCAAGATTGGGTGAAAAAAATGTTTGCTGAGATTTCAGGAAACTCGCAGTTTTTTGGAAGCCTGGCAACCCCTTTCAATGAAAGGGATTCTCGTCAGTCTCTGCTTGGGGCTACTTCAATAGCACACAAACCATAGCGATAGAACTTGGAACTACATTATTGTGCCAAGTTTCAAAGAGCTAGCACAAACCGTGTTTGATTTAGAGTTCCAACTACATGTATCCATGTAGGAGAAAACAGAGTGAAACCTAAACATGAAAACGGTTACTGCAAAGGAACGGTTTAACCTAGAAGAACGAAATTTAGTGAGCCAAGTGAGATTCGTGTACTGATCACTACCTGCAAGTATCATCAAGATTGGATGAAAAACTGTTTGCTGAGATTTCAGGAAACTCGCAGTTTTTTGGAAGCTTGGCAACCCCTTTCAATGAAAGGGATTCTCGTCAGTCTCTGCTTGGGGCTACTTCAATAGCACACAAACCAAAGCGATAGAACTTGGAACTACATTATTGTGCCAAGTTTCAAAGAGCTAGCACAAACCGTGTTTGATTTAGAGTTTCCAACTACATGTATCCACATAGGAGAAAACAGAGTGAAACCTAAACATGAAAACGGTTACTGCAAAGGAACGGTTAAACCTAGAAGAACGAAATTTGGTGAGCCAAGTGGATTGGTGTCCTGATCATTAAATGGAAGTATCATCAAGACTGGGTGAAAAAATGTTTGCTGAGATTTCAGGAAACTCGCAGTTTTTTGGAAGCTTGGCAACCCCTTTCATTGAAAGGGATTCTCGTCAGTCTCGGCTACTTCAATAGCACACAAACCATAGCGGTCGAACTTGGAACTACATTATTGTGCCAAGTTTCAAAGAGCTAGCACAAACCGTGTTTGATTTAGAGTTCCAACTACATGTATCCATATAGGAGAAAACAGAGTGAAACCTAAACATGAAAACGGTTACTGCAAAGGAACGGTTTAACCTAGAAGAACGAAATTTAGTGAGCCAAGTGAGATTCGTGTACTGATCACTACCTGCAAGTATCATCAAGATTGGGTGAAAAAATGTTTGCTGAGATTTCAGGAAACTCGCAGTTTTTTGGAAGCTTGGCAACCCCCTTTCAATGAAAGGGATTCTCGTCAGTCTCTGCTTGGGGCTACTTCAATAGCACACAAATCATAGCGATAGAACTTGGAACTACATTATTGTGCCAAGTTTCAAAGAGCTAGCACAAACCGTGTTTGATTTAGAGTTCCAACTACATGTATCCATATAGGAGAAAACAGAGTGAAACCTAAACATGAAAACGGTTTACTGCAAAGGAACGGTTTAACCTAGAAGAACGAAATTTAGTGAGCCAAGTGAGATTCGTGTACTGATCACTACCTGCAAGTATCATCAAGATTGGGTGAAAAAATGTTTGCTGAGACTTCAGGAAACTCGCAGTTTTTGGAAGCTTGGCAACCCCTTTCAATGAAAGGGATTCTCGTCAGTCTCTGCTTGGGGCTACTTCAATAGCACACAAATCATAGCGATAGAACTTGGAACTACATTATTGTGCCAAGTTTCAAAGAGCTAGCACAAACCGTGTTTGATTTAGAGTTCCAACTACATGTATCCATATAGGAGAAAACAGAGTGAAACCTAAACATGAAAACGGTTACTGCAAAGGAACGGTTTAACCTAGAAGAACGAAATTTAGTGAGCCAAGTGAGATTCGTGTACTGATCACTACCTGCAAGTATCATCAAGATTGGGTGAAAAAATGTTTGCTGAGATTTCAGGAAACTCGCAGTTTTTTGGAAGCTTGGCAACCCCTTTCAATGAAAGGGATTCTCGTCAGTCTCTGCTTGGGGCTACTTCAATAGCACACAAACCATAGTGATAGAACTTGGAACTACATTATTGTGCCAAGTTTCAAAGAGCTAGCACAAAACCGTGTTTGATTTAGAGTTCCAACTACATGTATCCATATAGGAGAAAACAGAGTGAAACCTAAACATGAAAACGGTTACTGCAAAGGTACAGTTTAACTAGAAGAACGAAACTTGGTGAGCCAAGTAAGATTCGTGTACTGATCACTACCTGCAAGTATCATCAAGACTGGGTGAAAAAATTTTGCTGAGATTTCAGGAAACTCGCAGTTTTTTGGAAGCTTGGCAACCCCTTTCAATGAAAGGATTCTCGTCAGTCTCTGCTTGGGGCTACTTCAATAGCACACAAACCATAGCGATCGAAATTGGAACTACATTATTGTGCCAAGTTTCAAAGAGCTAGCACAAACCGTGTTTCATTTAGAGTTCCAACTACATGTATCCATATAGGAGAAAACAGAGTGAAACCTAAACATGAAAATGGTTACTGCAAAGGAACGGTTTAACCTAGAAGAACGAAATTTGGCGAGCCAAGTGGGATTGGTGCACTGATTCATTAAATGGAAGTATCATCAAGACTGGGTGAAAAAATGTTTGCTGAGATTTCAGGAAACTCGCAGTTTTTTGGAAGCCTAGCAACCCCTTTCAATGAAAGTGATTCTCGTCAGTCTCTGCTTGGAGCTACTTCAATAGCACACAAACCATAGCGATAGAACTTGGAACTACATTATTGTGCCAAGTTTCACAGAGCTAGCACAAACCGTGTTTGATTTAGAGTTCCAACTACATGTATCCATATAGGAGAAAACAGAGTGAAACCTAAACATGAAAATGGTTACTGCAAAGGAACGGTTTAACCTAGAAGAACAAAATTTAGCGAGCCAAGTGGGATTCGTGTACTGATCATTAAATGGAAGTATCATCAAGATTGGGTGAAAAAATGTTTGCTGAGATTTCAGGAAACTCGCAGTTTTTGAAGCCTGGCAACCCCTTTCAATGAAAGGATTCTCGTCAGTCTCTGCTTGGGGCTACTTCAATAGCACACAAACCATAGCGATCGAACTTGGAACTACATTATTGTGCCAAGTTTCAAAGAGCTAGCAAAAACCGTGTTTGATTTAGAGTTCCAACTACATGTATCCATATAGGAGAAAACAGAGTGAAACCTAAACATGAAAATGGTTACTGCAAAGGAACGGTTTAACCTAGAAGAACGAAATTTGGCGAGCCAAGTGGGATTGGTGCACTGATCATTAAATGGAAGTATCATCAAGATTGGGTGAAAAAATGTTTGCTGAGATTTCAGGAAACTCGCAGTTTTTGGAAGCCTGGCAACCCCTTTCAATGAAAGTGATTCTCGTCAGTCTCTGCTTGGGGCTACTTCAATAGCACACAAACCATAGCGATCGAACTTGGAACTACATTATTGTGCCAAGTTTCAAGAGCTAGCACAAACCGTGCTTGATTTAGAGTTCAACTACATGTATCCATATAGGAGAAAACAGAGTGAAACCTAAACATGAAAACGGTTACTGCAAAGGAACGGTTTAACCTAGAAGAACGAAATTTAGTGAGCCAAGTGAGATTCGTGTACTGATCACTACCTGCAAGTATCATCAAGATTGGGTGAAAAAATGTTTGCTGAGATTTCAGGAAACTCGCAGTTTTTTGGAAGCCTGGCAACCCTTTCAATGAAAGGGATTCTCGTCAGTCTCTGCTTGGGGCTACTTCAATAGCACACAAACCATAGCGATAGAACTTGGAACTACATTATTGTGCCAAGTTTCAAACAGTTAGCACAAACCGTGTTTGATTTAGAGTTCCAACTACATGTATCCATATAGGAGAAAACAGAGTGAAACCTAAACATGAAAACGGTTACTGCAAAGGAACGGTTTAACCTAGAAGAACGAAATTTGGTGAGCCAGGTAAGATTCATGTACTGATCACTACCTGCAAGTATCATCAAGACTGGGTGAAAAAATGTTTGCTGAGATTTCAGGAAACTCGCACTTTTTGGAAGCTTGGCAACCCCTTTCAATGAAAGGGATTCTCGTCAGTCTCTGCTTGGGGCTACTTCAATAGCACACAAACCATAGCGATCGAAATTGAAAGTACATTATTTTGCCAAGTTTCAAAGAGCTAGCACAAAACCGTGTTTGATTTAGAGTTCCAACTACATGTATACATATAGGAGAAAACAGAGTGAAACCTAAACATGAAAATGGTTACTGCAAAGGAACGGTTTACCTAGAAGAACGAAATTTGGCGAGCCAAGTGGGATTGGTGCACTGATCATTAAATGGAAGTATCATCAAGATTGGGTGAAAAAATGTTTGCTGAGATTTCAGGCAACTCGTAGTTTTTTGGAAGCTTGGCAAACCCTTTCAATGAAAGGGATTCTCGTCAGTCTCTGCTTGGGCCTACTTCCAATAGCACACAAACCATAGCGATAGAACTTGGAACTACATTATTGTGCCAAGTTTCAAAGAGCTAGCACAAACCGTGTTTGATTTAGAGTTCCAACTACATGTATCCATATAGGAGTAAACAGAGTGAAACCTAAACATGAAAACGGTTACTGCAAAGGAACGGTTTAACCTAGAAGAACGAAATTTGGTGAGCCAAGTGGGATTGGTGTCCTGATCATTAAATGGAAGTATCATCAAGACTGGGTGAAAAAATGTTTGCTGAGATTTCAGGAAACTCGCAGTTTTTTGGAAGCCTGGCAACCCTTTCAATGAAAGAGATTCTCGTCAGTCTCTGCTTGGAGCTACTTCAATAGCACACAAACCATAGCGATAGAACTTGGAACTACATTATTGTGCCAAGTTTCACAGAGCTAGCACAAACCGTGTTTGATTTAGAGTTCCAACTACATGTATCCATATAGGAGAAAAACAGAGTGAAACCTAAACATGAAAACGGTTACTGCAAAGGAACGGTTTAACCTAGAAGAACGAAATTTAGTGAGCCAAGTGAGATTCGTGTACTGATCACTACCTGCAAGTATCATCAAGATTGGGTGAAAAAATGTTTGCTGAGATTTCAGGAACTCGCAGTATTTTGGAAGCCTGGCAACCCCTTTCAATGAAAGGGATTCTCGTCAGTCTCTGCTTGGGGCTACTTCAATAGCACACAAACCATAGCGATAGAACTTGGAACTACATTATTGTGCCAAGTTTCAAACAGTTAGCACAAACCGTGTTTGATTTAGAGTTCCAACTACATGTATCCATATAGGAAGAAAACAGAGTGAAACCTAAACATGAAAACGGTTACTGCAAAGGAACGGTTTAACCTAGAAGAACGAAATTTGGTGAGCCAGGTAAGATTCGTGTACTGATCACGACCTGCAAGTATCATCAAGACTGGGGTGAAAAAATGTTTGCTGAGATTTCAGGAAACTCGCACTTTTTGGAAGCTTGGCAACCCCTTTCAATGAAAGGGATTCTCGTCAGTCTCTGCTTGGGGCTACTTCAATAGCACACAAACCATAGCGATCGAAATTGAAAGTACATTATTTTGCCAAGTTTCAAAGAGCTAGCACAAACCGTGTTTGATTTAGAGTTCCAACTACATGTATCCATATAGGAGAAAACAGAGTGAAACCTAAACATGAAAAATGGTTACTGCAAAGGAACGGTTTAACCTAGAAGAAAGAAATTTGGCGAGCCAAGTGGGATTGGTGCACTGATCATTAAATGGAAGTATCATCAAGATTGGGTGAAAAAATGTTTGCTGAGATTTCAGGCAAACTCGTAGTTTTTTTGGAAGCTTGGCAAACCCTTTTCAATGAAAGGATTCTCGTCAGTCTCTGCTTGGGCCTACTTCAATAGCACACAAACCATAGCGATAGAACTTGGAACTACATTATTGTGCCAAGTTTCAAAGAGCTAGCACAAACCGTGTTTGATTTAGAGTTCCAACTACATGTATCCATATAGGAGTAAACAGAGTGAAACCTAAACATGAAAACGGTTACTGCAAAGGAACGGTTTAACCTAGAAGAACGAAATTTGGTGAGCCAAGTGGGATTGGTGTCCTGATCATTAAATGGAAGTATCATCAAGACTGGGTGAAAAAATGTTTGCTGAGATTTCAGGAAACTCGCAGTTTTTTGGAAGCTTGGCAACCCCTTTCAATGAAAGTGATTCTCGTCAGTCTCTGCTTGGAGCTACTTCAATAGCACACAAACCATAGCGATAGAACTTGGAACTACATTATTGTGCCAAGTTTCACAGAGCTAGCACAAACCGTGTTTGATTTAGAGTTCCAACTACATGTATCCATATAGGAGAAAACAGAGTGAAACCTAAACATGAAAACGGTTACTGCAAAGGAACGGTTTAACCTAGAAGAACGAAATTTAGTGAGCCAAGTGAGATTCGTGTACTGATCACTACCTGCAAGTATCATCAAGATTGTGTGAAAAAATGTTTGCTGAGATTTCAGGAAACTCGTAGTATTTTGCAAGCTTGGCAACCCCTTTCAATGAAAGGGATTCTCGTCAGTCTCTGCTTGGGGCTACTTCAATAGCACACAAACCATAGCGATAGAACTTGGAACTACATTATTGTGCCAAGTTTCAAAGAGCTAGCACAAACCGTGTTTGATTTAGAGTTCCAACTACATGTATCCATATAGGAGAAAACAGAGTGAAACCTAAACATGAAAACGGTTACTGCAAAGGAACGGTTTAACGTAGAAGAACGAAATTTGGTGAGCCAAGTAAGATTCGTGTACTGATCTCTACCTGCAAGTATCATCAAGACTGGGTGAAAAAATGTTTGCTGAGATTTCAGGAAACTCGCAGTTTTTTGGAAGCCTGCCAAGCCCTTTCAATGAAAGTGATTCTCGTCAGTCTCTGCTTGGGGCTACTTCAATAGCACACAAACCATAGCGATAGAACTTGGAACTACATTATTGTGCCAAGTTTCAAAGAGCTAGCACAAACCGTGTTTGATTTAGAGTTCCAACTACATGTATCCATATAGGAGAAAACAGAGTGAAACCTAAACATGAAAACGGTTACTGCAAAGGAACGGTTTAACCTAGAAGAACGAAATTTGGTGAGCCAAGTGGGATTGGTGTCCTGATCATTAAATGGAAGTATCATCAAGACTGGGTGAAAAAATGTTTGCTGAGATTTCAGGAAACTCGCAGTTTTTTGGAAGCCTGGCAACCCCTTTCAATGAAAGGGATTCTCGTCAGTCTCTGCTTGGGGCTACTTCAATAGCACACAAACCATAGCGATAGAACTTGGAACTACATTATTGGGCCAAGCTTCAAAGAGCTAGCACAAACCGTGTTTGATTTAGAGTTCCAACTACATGTATCCATATAGGAGTAAACAGAGTGAAACCTAAACATGAAAACGGTTACTGCAAAGGAACGGTTTAACCTAGAAGAACGAAATTTGGTGAGCCAAGTGGGATTGGTGTCCTGATCATTAAATGGAAGTATCATCAAGACTGGGTGAAAAAATGTTTGCTGAGATTTCAGGAAACTCGCAGTTTTTTGGAAGCCTGCCAAGCCCTTTCAATGAAAGTGATTCTCGTCAGTCTCTGCTTGGGGCTACTTCAATAGCACACAAACCATAGCGATAGAACTTGGAACTACATTATTGTGCCAAGTTTCAAAGAGCTAGCACAAACCGTGTTTGATTTAGAGTTCCAACTACATGTATCCATATAGGAGAAAACAGAGTGAAACCTAAACATGAAAACGGTTACTGCAAAGGAACGGTTTAACCTAGAAGAACGAAATTTGGTGAGCCAAGTGGGATTGGTGTACTGATCATTGAATGGAAGTATCATCAAGATTGGGTGAAAAAATGTTTGCTGAGATTTCAGGAAACTCGCAGTTTTTTGGAAGCTTGGCAACCCCTTTCAATGAAAGGGATTCTCGTCAGTCTCTGCTTGGGGCTACTTCAATAGCACACAAACCATAGCGATAGAACTTGGAACTACATTATTGTGCCACGTTTCAAAGAGCTAGCACAAACCGTGTTTGATTTAGAGTTCCAACTACATGTATCCATATAGGAGAAAACAGAGTGAAACCTAAACATGAAAACGGTTACTGCAAAGGAACGGTTTAACCTAGAAGAACGAAATTTGGTTAGCCAAGTGGGATTGGTGTCCTGATCATTAAATGGAAGTATCATCAAGACTGGGTGAAAAAATGTTTGCTGAGATTTCAGGAAACTCGCAGTTTTTTGGAAGCCTGGCAACCCCTTTCAATGAAAGGGATTCTCGTCAGTCTCTGCTTGGGGCTACTTCAATAGCACACAAACCATAGCGATAGAACTTGGAACTACATTATTGGGCCAAGCTTCAAAGAGCTAGCACAAACCGTGTTTGATTTAGAGTTCCAACCACATGTATCCATATAGGAGAAAACAGAGTGAAACCTAAACATGAAAACGGTTACTGCAAAGGAACGGTTTAACCTAGAAGAACGAAATTTGGTGAGCCAAGTAAGATTCGTGTACTGATCAATACCTGCAAGTATCATCAAGACTGGGTGAAAAAATGTTTGCTGAGATTTCAGGAAACTCGCAGTTTTTTGGAAGCCTGCCAAGCCCTTTCAATGAAAGTGATTCTCGTCAGTCTCTGCTTGGGGCTACTTCAATAGCACACAAACCATAGCGATAGAACTTGGAACTACATTATTGTGCCAAGTGTCATAGAGCTAGCACAAACCGTGTTTGATTTAGAGTTCCAACTTCATGTATCCATATAGGAGAAAACAGAGTGAAACCTAAACATGAAAACGGTTACTGCAAAGGAACGGTTTAACCTAGAAGAACGAAATTTGGCGAGCCAAGTGGGATTGGTGTACTGATCATTAAATGGAAGTATCATCAAGATTGGGTGAAAAAATGTTTGCTGAGATTTCAGGAAACTCGCAGTTTTTTGGAAGCCTGGCAACCCCTTTCAATGAAAGTGATTCTCGTCAGTCTCTGCTTGGGGCTACTTCAATAGCACACAAACCATAGCGATAGAACTTGGAACTACATTATTGTGCCAAGTTTCAAAGAGCTAGCACAAACCGTGTTTGATTTAGAGTTCCAACTACATGTATCCATATAGGAGAAAACAGAGTGAAACCTAAACATGAAAATGGTTACTGCAAAAGAACGGTTTAACCTAGAAGAACGAAATTTAGTGAGCCAAGTGAGATTTGTGTACTGATCACTACCTGCAAGTATCATCAAGATTGGGTGAAAAAATGTTTGCTGAGATTTCAGGAAACTCGCAGTTTTTTGGAAGCTTGGCAACCCCTTTCAATGAAAGTTGATTCTCGTCAGTCTCTGCTTGGGGCTACTTCAATAGCACACAAACCATAGCGATAGAACTTGGAACTACATTATTGTGCCAAGTTTCAAAGAGCTAGCACAAACCGTGTTTGATTTAGAGTTCCAACTACATGTATCCATATAGGAGAAAACAGAGTGAAACCTAAACAAGAAAACGGTTACTGCAAAGGAACGGTTTAACCTAGAAGAACGAAATTTGGTGAGCCAAGTGGGATTGGTGTCCTGATCATTAAATGGAAGTATCATCAAGACTGGGTGAAAAAATGTTTGCTGAGATTTCAGGAAACTCGCAGTTTTTTGGAAGCCTGGCAACCCCTTTCAATGAAAGGGATTCTCGTCAGTCTCTGCTTGGGGCTACTTCAATAGCACACAAACCATAGCGATAGAACTTGGAACTACATTATTGGGCTAAGTTTCAAAGAGCTAGCACAAACCGTGTTTGATTTAGAGTTCCAACTACATGTATCCATATAGGAGAAAACAGAGTGAAACCTAAACATGAAAACGGTTACTGCAAAGGAACGGTTTAACCTAGAAGAACGAAATTTGGTGAGCCAAGTAAGATTCGTGTACTGATCAGTACCTGCAAGTATCATCAAGACTGGGTGAAAAAATGTTTGCTGAGGTTTCAGGAAACTCGCAGTTTTTTGGAAGCCTTCCAAGCCCTTTCAATGAGAGTGATTCTCGTCAGTCTCTGCTTGGGGCTACTTCAATAGCACACAAACCATAGCGAAAGAACTTGGAACTACATTATTGTGCCAAGTTTGAAAGAGCTAGCACAAACCGTGTTTGATTTAGATTTCCAACTTCATGTATCCATATAGGAGAAAACAGAGTGAAACCTAAACTTGAAAACGGTTACTGCAAAGGAACGGTTTAACCTAGAAGAACGAAATTTGGTGAGCCAAGTGGGATTGGTGTACTGATCACTACCTGCAAGTATCATCAAGATTGGGTGAAAAAATGTTTGCTGAGATTTCAGGAAACTCGCAGTTTTTTGGAAGCTTGGCAACCCCTTTCAATGAAAGGGATTTTCGTCAGTATCTACTTGGGGCTACTTCAATAGCACACAAACCATAGCGATCGAACTTGGAACTACATTATTGTGCCAAGTTTCAAAGAGCTAGCACAAACCGTGTTTGATTTAGAGTTCCAACTACATGTATCCATATAGGAGAAAACAGAGTGAAACCTAAACATGAAAACGGTTACTGCAAAGGAACGGTTTAACCTAGAAGAACGAAATTTGGCGAGCCAAGTGGGATTGGTGTACTGATCATTAAATGGAAGTATCATCAAGATTGGGTGAAAAAATGTTTGCTGAGATTTCAGGAAACTCGCAGTTTTTTGGAAGCCTGGCAACCCCTTTCAATGAAAGTGACTCTCGTCAGTCTCTGCTTGGGGCTACTTCAATAGCACACAAACCATAGCGATAGAACTTGGAACTACATTATTGTGCCAAGTTTCAAAGAGCTAGCACAAACCGTGTTTGATTTAGAGTTCCAACTACATGTATCCATATAGCAGAAAACAGAGTGAAACCTAAACATGAAAACGGTTACTGCAAAGGAACGGTTTAACCTAGAAGAACGAAATTTAGTGAGCCAAGTGAGATTCGTGTACTGATCACTACCTGCAAGTATCATCAAGATTGGGTGAAAAAATGTTTGCTGAGATTTCAGGAAACTCGCAGTTTTTTGGAAGCTTGGCAACCCCTTTCAATGAAAGGGATTCTCGTCAGTCTCTGCTTGGGGCTACTTCAATAGCACACAAACCATAGCGATAGAACTTGGAACTACATTATTGTGCCAAGTTTCAAAGAGCTAGCACAAACCGTGTTTGATTTAGAGTTCCAACTACATGTATCCATATAGGAGAAAACAGAGTGAAACCTAAACATGAAAACGGTTACTGCAAAGGAACGGTTTAACCTAGAAGAATGAAATTTGGTGACCCAAGTGGGATTGGTGTACTGATCATTAAATGGAAGTATCATCAAGATTGGGTGAAAAAATGTTTGCTAAGATTTCAGGAAACACGCAGTTTTTTGCAAGCTTGGCAACCCTTTTCAATGAAAGGGATTCTCGTCAGTCTTTGCTTGGGGCTACTTCAATAGCACACAAACCATAGCGATAGAACTTGGAACTACATTATTGTGCCAAGTTTCAAAGAGCTAGCACAAACCGTGTTTGATTTAGAGTTCCAACTACATGTATCCATATAGGAGGAAACAGAGTGAAACCTAAACATGAAAACGGTTACTGCAAAGGAACGGTTTAACCTAGAAGAACGAAATTTGGCGAGCCAAGTGGGATTGGTGTACTGATCATTAAATGGAAGTATCATCAAGACTGGGTGAAAAAATGTTTGCTGAGATTTCAGGAAACTCGCAGTTTTTTGGAAGCCTGGCAACCCCTTTCAATGAAAGTGATTCTCGTCAGTCTCTGCTTGGGGCTACTTCAATAGCACACAAACCATAGCGATAGAACTTGGAACTACATTATTGTGCCAAGTTTCAAAGAGCTAGCACAAACCGTGTTTGATTTAGAGTTCCAACTACATGTATCCATATAGGAGAAAACAGAGTGAAACCTAAACATGAAAACGGTTACTGCAAAGGAACGGTTTAACCTAGAAGAACGAAATTTGGTGAGCCAAGTGGGATTGGTGTCCTGATCACTACCTGCAAGTATCATCAAGATTGGGTGAAAAAATGTTTGCTGAGATTTCAGGAAACTCGCAGTTTTTTCTAAGCTTGGCAACCCCTTTCAATGAAAGGGATTCTCGTCAGTCTCTGCTTGGGGCTACTTCAATAGCACACAAATCATAGCGATAGAACTTGGAACTACATTATTGTGCCAAGTTTCAAAGAGCTGGCACAAACCGTGTTTGATTTAGAGTTCCAACTACATGTATCCATATAGGAGAAAACAGAGTGAAACCTAAACATGAAAACGGTTACTGCAAAGGAACGGTTTAACCTAGAAGAACGAAATTTAGTGAGCCATGTGAGATTCGTGTACTGATCACTACCTGCAAGTATCATCAAGATTGGGTGAAAAAATGTTTGCTGAGATTTCAGGAAACTCGCAGTTTTTTGGAAGCTTGGCAACCCCTTTCAATGAAAGGGATTCTCGTCAGTCTCTGCTTGGGGCTACTTCAATAGCACACAAACCATAGCGATAGAACTTGGAAGTACATTATTGTGCCAAGTTTCAAAGAGCTAGCACAAACCGTGTTTGATTTAGAGTTCCAACTACATGTATCCATATAGGAGAAAACAGAGTGAAACCTAAACATGAAAACGGTTACTGCAAAGGAACGGTTTAACCTAGAAGAACGAAATTTAGTGAGCCATGTGAGATTCGTGTACTGATCACTACCTGCAAGTATCATCAAGATTCGGTGAAAAAATGTTTGCTGAGATTTCAGGAAACTCACAGTTTTTTGGAAGCTTGGCAACCCCTTTCAATGAAAGGGATTCTCGTCAGTCTCTGCTTGGGGCTACTTCAATAGCACACAAACCATACCGATAGAACTTGGAACTACATTATTGTGCCAAGTTTCAAAGAGCTAGCACAAACCGTGTTTGATTTAGAGTTCCAACTACATGTATCCATATAGGAGAAAACAGAGTGAAACCTAAACATTAAAACGGTTACTGCAAAGGAACGGTTTAACCTAGAAGAACGAAATTTGGTGAGCCAAGTGGGATTGGTGTACTGATCATTAAATGGAAGTATCATCAAGATTGGGTGAAAAAATGTTTGCTGAGATTTCAGGAAACTCGCAGTTTTTTGGAAGCCTGGCAACCCCTTTCAATGAAAGTGATTCTCGTCAGTCTCTGCTTGGGGCTACTTCAATAGCACACAAACCATAGCGATAGAACTTGGAACTACATTATTGTGCCAAGTTTCAAAGAGCTAGCACAAACCGTGTTTGATTTAGAGTTCCAACTACATGTATCCATATAGGAGAAAACAGAGTGAAACCTAAACATGAAAACGGTTACTGCAAAGGAACGGTTTAACCTAGAAGAACGAAATTTAGTGAGCCAAGTGAGATTCGTGTACTGATCACTACCTGCAAGTATCATCAAGATTGGGTGAAAAAATGTTTGCTGAGATTTCAGGAAACTCGCAGTTTTTTGGAAGCTTGGCAACCCCTTTCAATGAAAGGGATTCTCGTCAGTCTCTGCTTGGGGCTACTTCAATAGCACACAAATCATAGGGATAGAACTTGGAACTACATTATTGTGCCAAGTTTCAAAGAGCTGGCACAAACCGTGTTTGATTTAGAGTTCCAACTACATGTATCCATATAGGAGAAAACAGAGTGAAACCTAAACATGAAAACGGTTACTGCAAAGGAACGGTTTAACCTAGAAGAACGAAATTTAGTGAGCCATGTGAGATTCATGTACTGATCACTACCTGCAAGTATCATCAAGATTGGGTGAAAAAATGTTTGCTGAGATTTCAGGAAACTCGCAGTTTTTTGGAAGCTTGGCAACCCCTTTCAATGAAAGGGATTCTCGTCAGTCTCTGCTTGGGGCTACTTCAATAGCACACAAACCATAGCGATAGAACTTGGAACTACATTATTGTGCCAAGTTTCAAAGAGCTAGCACAAACCGTGTTTGATTTAGAGTTCCAACTACATGTATCCATATAGGAGAAAACAGAGTGAAACCTAAACATGAAAACGGTTACTGCAAAGGAATGGTTTAACCTAGAAGAACGAAATTTAGTGAGCCATGTGAGATTCGTGTACTGATCACTACCTGCAAGTATCATCAAGATTGGGTGAAAAAATGTTTGCTGAGATTTCAGGAAACTCGCAGTTTTTTGGAAGCTTGGCAACCCCTTTCAATGAAAGGGATTCTCGTCAGTCTCTGCTTGGGGCTACTTCAATAGCACACAAACCATAGCGATAGAACTTGGAACTACATTATTGTGCCAAGTTTCAAAGAGCTAGCACAAACCGTGTTTGATTTAGAGTTCCAACTACATGTATCCATATAGGAGAAAACAGAGTGAAACCTAAACATGAAAACGGTTACTGCAAAGGAACGGTTTAACCTAGAAGAACGAAATTTGGTGAGCCAAGTGGGATTGGTGTACTGATCATTAAATGGAAGTATCATCAAGATTGGGTGAAAAAATGTTTGCTAAGATTTCAGGAAACACGCAGTTTTTTGCAAGCTTGGCAACCCCTTTCAATGAAAGGGATTCTCGTCAGTCTTTGCTTGGGGCTACTTCAATAGCACACAAATCATAGCGATAGAACTTGGAACTACATTATTGTGCCAAGTTTCAAAGAGCTAGCACAAACCGTGTTTGATTTAGAGTTCCAACTACATGTATCCATATAGGAGAAAACAGAGTGAAACCTAAACATGAAAACGGTTACTGCAAAGGAACGGTTTAACCAAGAAGAACGAAATTTAGTGAGCCAAGTGAGATTCGTGTACTGATCACTACCTGCAAGTATCATCAAGATTGGGTGAAAAAATGTTTGCTGAGATTTCAGGAAACTCGCAGTTTTTTGGAAGCTTGGCAACCCCTTTCAATGAAAGGGATTCTCGTCAGTCTCTGCTTGGGGCTACTTCAATAGCACACAAACCATAGCGATAGAACTTGGAACTACATTATTGTGCCAAGTTTCAAAGAGCTAACACAAACCGTGTTTGATTTAGAGTTCCAACTACATGTATCCATATAGGAGAAAACAGAGTGAAACCTAAACATGAAAACGGTTACTGCAAAGGAACGGTTTAACCTAGAAGAACGAAATTTAGTGAGCCATGTGAGATTCGTGTACTGATCACTACCTGCAAGTATCATCAAGATTGGGTGAAAAAATGTTTGCTGAGATTTCAGGAAACTCGCAGTTTTTTGGAAGCTTGGCAACCCCTTTCAATGAAAGGGATTCTCGTCAGTCTCTGCTTGGGGCTACTTCAATAGCACACAAACGATAGCGATAGAACTTGGAACTACATTATTGTGCCAAGTTTCAAAGAGCTAGCACAAACCGTGTTTGATTTAGAGTTCCAACTACATGTATCCATATAGGAGAAAACAGAGTGAAACCTAAACATGAAAACGGTTACTGCAAAGGAACGGTTTAACCTAGAAGAACGAAATTTGGTGAGCCAAGTGGGATTGGTGTACTGATCATTAAATGGAAGTATCATCAAGATTGGGTGAAAAAATGTTTGCTAAGATTTCAGGAAACACGCAGTTTTTTGCAAGCTTGGCAACCCCTTTCAATGAAAGGGATTCTCGTCAGTCTTTGCTTGGGACTACTTCAATAGCACACAAATCATAGCGATAGAACTTGGAACTACATTATTGTGCCAAGTTTCAAAGAGCTAGCACAAACCGTGTTTGATTTAGAGTTCCAACTACATGTATCCATATAGGAGAAAACAGAGTGAAACCTAAACATGAAAACGGTTACTGCAAAGGAACGGTTTAACCTAGAAGAACGAAATTTGGCGAGCCAAGTGGGAATGGTGTACTGATCATTAAATGGAAGTATCATCAAGATTGGGTGAAAAAATGTTTGCTGAGATTTCAGGAAACTCGCAGTTTTTTGGAAGCCTGGCAACCCCTTTCAATGAAAGTGATTCTCGTCAGTCTCTGCTTGGGGCTACTTCAATAGCACACAAACCATAGCGATAGAACTTGGAACTACATTATTGTGCCAAGTTTCAAAGAGCTAGCACAAACCGTGTTTGATTTAGAGTTCCAACTACATGTATCCATATAGGAGAAAACAGAGTGAAACCTAAACATGAAAACGGTTACTGCAAAGGAACGGTTTAACCTAGAAGAACGAAATTTAGTGAGCCAAGTGAGATTCGTGTACTGATCACTACCTGCAAGTATCATCAAGATTGGGTGAAAAAATGTTTGCTGAGATTTCAGGAAACTCGCAGTTTTTTGGAAGCTTGGCAACCCCTTTCAATGAAAGGGATTCTCGTCAGTCTCTGCTTGGGGCTACTTCAATAGCACACAAACCATAGCGATAGAACTTGGAACTACATTATTGTGCCAAGTTTCAAAAAGCTAACACAAACCGTGTTTGATTTAGAGTTCCAACTACATGTATCCATATAGGAGAAAACAGAGTGAAACCTAAACATGAAAACGGTTACTGCAAAGGAACGGTTTAACCTAGAAGAACGAAATTTAGTGAGCCATGTGAGATTCGTGTACTGATCACTACCTGCAAGTATCATCAAGATTGGGTGAAAAAATGTTTGCTGAGATTTCAGGAAACTCGCAGTTTTTTGGAAGCTTGGCAACCCCTTTCAATGAAAGGGATTCTCGTCAGTCTCTGCTTGGGGCTACTTCAATAGCACACAAACCATAGCGATAGAACTTGGAACTACATTATTGTGCCAAGTTTCAAAGAGCTAGCACAAACCGTGTTTGATATAGAGTTCCAACTACATGTATCCATATAGGAGAAAACAGAGTGAAACCTAAACATGAAAACGGTTACTGCAAAGGAACGGTTTAACCTAGAAGAACGAAATTTGGTGAGCCAAGTGGGATTGGTGTACTGATCATTAAATGGAAGTATCATCAAGATTGGGTGAAAAAATGTTTGCTAAGATTTCAGGAAACACGCAGTTTTTTGCAAGCTTGGCAACCCCTTTCAATGAAAGGGATTCTCGTCACTCTCTGCTTGTGGCTACTTCAATAGCACACAAACCATAGCGATAGAACTTGGAACTACATTATTGTGCCAAGTTTCAAAGAGCTAGCACAAACCGTGTTTGATTTAGAGTTCCAACTACATGTATCCATATAGGAGAAAACAGAGTGAAACCTAAACATGAAAACGGTTACTCCAAAGGAACGGTTTAACCTAGAAGAACGAAATTTAGTGAGCCAAGTGAGATTCGTGTACTGATCACTACCTGCAAGTATCATCAAGATTGGGTGAAAAAATGTTTGCTGAGATTTCAGGAAACTCGCAGTTTTTTGGAAGCCTGGCAACCCCTTTCAATGAAAGTGATTCTCGTCAGTCTCTGCTTGGGGCTACTTCAATAGCACACAAACCATAGCGATAGAACTTGGAACTACATTATTGTGCCAAGTTTCAAAGAGCTAGCACAAACCGTGTTTGATTTAGAGTTCCAACTACATGTATCCATATAGGAGAAAACAGAGTGAAACCTAAACATGAAAACGGTTACTGCAAAGGAACGGTTTAACCTAGAAGAACGAAATTTAGTGAGCCAAGTGAGATTCGTGTACTGATCACTACCTGCAAGTATCATCAAGATTGGGTGAAAAAATGTTTGCTGAGATTTCAGGAAACTCGCAGTTTTTTGGAAGCTTGGCAACCCCTTTCAATGAAAGGGATTCTTGTCAGTCTCTGCTTGGGGCTACTTCAATAGCACACAAATCATAGCGATAGAACTTGGAACTACATTATTGTGCCAAGTTTCAAAGAGCTGGCACAAACCGTGTTTGATTTAGAGTTCCAACTACATGTATCCATATAGGAGAAAACAGAGTGAAACCTAAACATGAAAACGGTTACTGCAAAGGAACGGTTTAACCTAGAAGAACGAAATTTGGTGAGCCAAGTGGGATTGGTGTACTGATCATTAAATGGAAGTATCATCAAGATTGGGTGAAAAAATGTTTGCTGAGATTTCAGGAAACTCGCAGTTTTTTGGAAGCTTGGCAACCCCTTTCAATGAAAGGGATTCTTGTCAGTCTCTGCTTGGGGCTACTTCAATAGCACACAAACCATAGCGATAGAACTTGGAACTACATTATTGTGCCAAGTTTCAAAGAGCTAGCACAAACCGTGTTTGATTTAGAGTTCCAACTACATGTATCCATATAGGAGAAAACAGAGTGAAACCTAAACATGAAAACGGTTACTGCAAAGGAACGGTTTAACCTAGAAGAACGAAATTTAGTGAGCCAAGTGAGATTCGTGTACTGATCACTACCTGCAAGTATCATCAAGATTGGGTGAAAAAATGTTTGCTGAGATTTCAGGAAACTCGCAGTTTTTTGGAAGCTTGGCAACCCCTTTCAATGAAAGGGATTCTCGTCAGTCTCTGCTTGGGGCTACTTCAATAGCACACAAACCATAGCGAAGGAACTTGGAACTACATTATTGTGCCAAGTTTCAAAGAGCTAGCACAAACCGTGTTTGATATAGAGTTCCAACTACATGTATCCATATAGGAGAAAACAGAGTGAAACCTAAACATGAAAACGGTTACTGCAAAGGAACGGTTTAACCTAGAAGAACGAAATTTGGTGAGCCAAGTGGGATTGGTGTACTGATCATTAAATGGAAGTATCATCAAGATTGGGTGAAAAAATGTTTGCTAAGATTTCAGGAAACACGCAGTTTTTTGCAAGCTTGGCAACCCCTTTCAATGAAAGGGATTCTCGTCACTCTCTGCTTGTGGCTACTTCAATAGCACACAAACCATAGCGATAGAACTTGGAACTACATTATTGTGCCAAGTTTCAAAGAGCTAGCACAAACCGTGTTTGATTTAGAGTTCCAACTACATGTATCCATATAGGAGAAAACAGAGTGAAACCTAAACATGAAAACGGTTACTCCAAAGGAACGGTTTAACCTAGAAGAACGAAATTTAGTGAGCCAAGTGAGATTCGTGTACTGATCACTACCTGCAAGTATCATCAAGATTGGGTGAAAAAATGTTTGCTGAGATTTCAGGAAACTCGCAGTTTTTTGGAAGCCTGGCAACCCCTTTCAATGAAAGTGATTCTCGTCAGTCTCTGCTTGGGGCTACTTCAATAGCACACAAACCATAGCGATAGAACTTGGAACTACATTATTGTGCCAAGTTTCAAAGAGCTAGCACAAACCGTGTTTGATTTAGAGTTCCAACTACATGTATCCATATAGGAGAAAACAGAGTGAAACCTAAACATGAAAACGGTTACTGCAAAGGAACGGTTTAACCTAGAAGAACGAAATTTAGTGAGCCAAGTGAGATTCGTGTACTGATCACTACCTGCAAGTATCATCAAGATTGGGTGAAAAAATGTTTGCTGAGATTTCAGGAAACTCGCAGTTTTTTGGAAGCTTGGCAACCCCTTTCAATGAAAGGGATTCTTGTCAGTCTCTGCTTGGGGCTACTTCAATAGCACACAAATCATAGCGATAGAACTTGGAACTACATTATTGTGCCAAGTTTCAAAGAGCTGGCACAAACCGTGTTTGATTTAGAGTTCCAACTACATGTATCCATATAGGAGAAAACAGAGTGAAACCTAAACATGAAAACGGTTACTGCAAAGGAACGGTTTAACCTAGAAGAACGAAATTTGGTGAGCCAAGTGGGATTGGTGTACTGATCATGAAATGGAAGTATCATCAAGATTGGGTGAAAAAATGTTTGCTGAGATTTCAGGAAACTCGCAGTTTTTTGGAAGCTTGGCAACCCCTTTCAATGAAAGGGATTCTTGTCAGTCTCTGCTTGGGGCTACTTCAATAGCACACAAACCATAGCGATAGAACTTGGAACTACATTATTGTGCCAAGTTTCAAAGAGCTAGCACAAACCGTGTTTGATTTAGAGTTCCAACTACATGTATCCATATAGGAGAAAAGAGAGTGAAACCTAAACATGAAAACGGTTACTGCAAAGGAACGGTTTAACCTAGAAGAACGAAATTTAGTGAGCCAAGTGAGATTCGTGTACTGATCACTACCTGCAAGTATCATCAAGATTGGGTGAAAAAATGTTTGCTGAGATTTCAGGAAACTCGCAGTTTTTTGGAAGCCTGGCAACCCCTTTCAATGAAAGGGATTCTCGTCAGTCTCTGCTTGGGGCTACTTCAATAGCACAAAAATCATAGCGATAGAACTTGGAACTACATTATTGTGCCAAGTTTCAAAGAGCTGGCACAAACCGTGTTTGATTTAGAGTTCCAACTACATGTATCCATATAGGAGAAAACAGAGTGAAACCTAAACATGAAAACGGTTACTGCAAAGGAACGGTTTAACCTAGAAGAACGAAATTTAGTGAGCCATGTGAGATTCGTGTACTGATCACTACCTGCAAGTATCATCAAGATTGGGTGAAGGAATCCAACATGGCGGCTGGCGAGGAAGCAGCGTCTCCAACGTCTCCACTTTAACGGGATATGAAAGACTCATCGAAACAGCTGCAGCCTAGCTACGGAGGAACTTCTACCATAACTTCCTTAAGAGGAGAGCTGCCGTGAACTGGTAGGTTTACTCGAAGTGACAGGTTGCCCCAGAGAAGTGGATCTTGGAAGGCCACGCGGGCACAGAGGTCTAGTCCCCCAACCATCAGCCGCTCCGGCAGGCGGCTCCCCCTGGAGGCCTAGCTCTCGCCCTGGGAGAAGCGGCCCCACCCGCCCGCTACCTAACCTGGCAGCCACAGCTACTCAGCAATAAAGGTGCCCACGTGGCGGGTGCAGAAGTTAAGTCCTGTAGACGCCAGCCGCCTTTGCAACCCGCGGTAACCCTGAGCGTCTTAGCCCGCCCCGCCCGAACCGGCGGGTGCAGAAGTTAAGTCCTGTGGACGCCAACCGCCTTTGCAACCCGCGGGATCCCTGGGAGGCTTGGCCCGCCCCGCCCGAACCGGCAGTCCTCCGCCATATGGGCTCCCCCGGGAGGCCTAGCTCTCGCCCCGGGAGAAGCGGCCCCACCCGCCCGGTTTCTAACCAGGTGGCCTCAGCTACTTGGAGATAAAGGTGCCCTCGTGGTGGGTGCAGAAGTTAAGTCCTGCAGACGCCAGCCACCTTTGCAACCCGCGGGATCCCTGAGTGGCTTGGCCCGCCCCGCCGGAACCGGCAGTCCTCCGACATACAGGCTCCCCCGGGAGGCCTAGCTCTCGCCCTGGGAAAAGCGGCCCCACCCGCCCGGTTCCTAACCAGGCAGCCACAGCTACTCGGCAATAAAGGTGCCCACGTGGCGGGTGCAGAAGTTAAGTCCTGCAGACGCCAGCCACCTTTGCAACCCGCGGGATCCCTGGGCGGCTTGGCCCGCCCCGCCCGAACCGGCAGTCCTCCGCCATACGGGCTCCCCCGGGAGGCCTAGCTTTCGCCCCGGGAGAAGCGGCCCCACCCGCCCAGTTTCTAACCAGGTGGCCTCAGCTACTTGGAGATAAAGGTGCCCTCCTGGTGGGTGCAGAAGTTAAGTCCTGCAGACGCCAGCCACCTTTGCAACCCGCGGGATCCCTGAGTGGCTTGGCCCGCCCCGCCGGAACCGGCAGTCCTCCGACATACAGGCTCCCCCGGAAGGCCTAACTCTCGCCCTGGGAAAAGCGGCCCCACCCGCCCGGTTCCTAACCAGGCAGCCACAGCTACTCGGCAATAAAGGTGCCCACGTGGCGGGTGCAGAAGTTAAATCCTGCAGACGCCAGCCGCCTTTGCAACCCGCGGGAACCCTGAGCGGCTTGGCCCGCCCTGCCCAAGCGGCGGCGGGTGCAGAAGTTAAGTCCTGCAGACGCCAACCGCCTTTGCAACCCGCGGGATCCCTGAGCGGCTTGGCCAGCCCCGCCCGAACCGGCAGTCCTCCACCATACGGGCTCCCCCGGGAGGCCTAGCTGTCGCCCAGGGAAAAGCGGCCCCACCCGCCCGGTTCCTAACCAGGCAGCCACAGCTACTCGGCAATAAAGGTGCCCTCGTGGTGGGTGCAGAAGTTAAGTCCTGCAGACGCCAGCCACCTTTGCAACTCGCGGGAACCCTGAGCGGCTTGGCCCGCCCCGCCCGAACCGGCGGCGGGTGCAGAAGTTAAGTCCTGCAGACGCCAGCCACCTTTGCAACCCGCGGGATCCCGGAGCGGCTTGGCCCGCCCCGCCTGAACCGGCAGTCCTCCGCCATCCGGGCTCCCCCGGGAGGCCCAGCTCTCGCCCTGGGAGAAGCGGCCCCACCCGCCCGGGTCCCAACCACGCGACCGCAGCTACTCGGCGATAAAGGTGCCCCCGCAGCGGGTGCAGGAGTTAAGTCCTGCTGATACCAGCCGCGTTTGCAAGCCGCCGGCACCCAGTGCGGCTTGGCCCACCCCGCCTGAACCGGCAGTCGGCCTCCACCATCCGGGCTCCCCCGGGAGGCCTAGCTCTCGCTCCGGGAGCAGCCCCCTGCAAGCTAGGGGAACCTTTGACCCATCGGGAGGTTAGGCCCAGCAACCTGCGGAGTGATAGAGGTGCCCCTCGTACCTGCTGGGTAGGCGGACCTTTGACCGACCAGCAGAGCAGACCTAGGGCCTCCCAGCGTGGTAGACGGATCACACCAATTGGAGGAGGATCACAGCCACTACATGCCCTGCAAGGGTGATTATTCAACTATACAAGAGCAATATAAATAAATAGAGGGAAAATTTCAAAACACAACAGTTTCACCAAGCAGAAAGAAACGCCAGCAGTATGAAAAGACAAGGAAAGAAAGGACCACAGGCAATGCAGGTCAACTCAACTTTAGAAGAGGTAATAGGTGCAACAGATGGAATGTCAGATAGAGAGATCAGGATATACATGCTTCAGATGATCTGGAGTCTCAAGGAAGACATGAGACAGCAAAATCAGATAATGAAAGATCACATTGACAAACAAATCCAGGAAGTAAAAGATCAATTTCACAGGGAGATAGAGGAAATAAAAAACAAACAAATAGAAATACTAGAATTGCAGGAAAAAATAAACCAACTTAAAAACTCAATTGAGAATACTACCAGCAGAGTAGATCACTTAGAAGAGAGAACATCAGACAATGAAGACAAAGTATTTCAACTGGAAAAGAACATAGACAGCTCAGCAAGTCTGCTAAGAAACCATGAACAGAACATCCAAGAAATATGGGACAATATCAAAAGACCAAATTTAAGAGTCATTGGGATACAGGAAGGCACAGAGCTCCAAACCAGAGGAATACACAGCCTATTCAATGAAATAATACGAGAAAACTTCCCAGACTTGAAGAATGAGACAGAATCCCAAATCCTAGAAGCCTACAGGATGCCGAATGTACAAAACCATAAGAGATCCACACCTAGACACATTATAGTGAAGATGTCCAACATACAGAATAAGGAAAGAATTTTAAAAGCTACAAGGGAAAGGAAGCAGATTACATTTAGGGGTAAACCAATCAGGATAACAGCTGATCTCTCAACACAGACTCTGAAAGCTAGAAGATCCTGGAATAACATATTTCAAACACTGAAAGAAAATGGGTTCCAACCAAGAATCGTGTATCCGGCAAAATTAAGCTTCAGGTTAGAAGATGAAATTAAAACCTTCCATGATAAACAAAAGTTAAAAGAATTCGCAGCTAGAAAACCATCTCTTCAAAAAATCCTTGGCAAAACATTGCAGGAAGAGGAAATGGAAAATAACATTGAAAACCAACAATGGGAGGTAGGACAGTAAAGGGGGGAAAGTAGTCAAAGAGGATAACAAATCAGGTTTAGTAACATTAACAAACAAATATGGATAGAAGTACAAACCATATCTCAATAATAACCCTAAATGTCAATGGCTTAAACTCACCAATTAAGAGACACAGGCTAGTAGAATGGATCACAAAACAAGACCCAACAATATGCTGTCTACAGGAGACGCATCTGATAGAAAAAGATATCCATAGACTGAAGGTGAAAGGTTGGGAAAAATCATACCACTCATATGGACAGCGGAAACAAGCAGGCGTGTCCATACTCATATCTAATAAAATAGATTTCAAGCCAAAGCTAATCAAAAGGGATAAAGAAGGACACTTCATACTGCTCAAGGGAACCATAAACCAACAAGACATAACAATCATAAATATATATGCCCCAAATAATGGTGCAGCGGTGTTCATCCAGCAAACTCTTCTCAAGTTCAAGAGTCTGATAGACCACCATACAATCATCATGGGAGACTTCAACACACCTCTCTCACCACTGGACAGATCTTCCAAACAAAAGTTAAACAAGGAAACTATAGAACTCAACAACACAATTAATAACCTAGACTTAATTGACATATATAGACTTTACCACCCAACATCAAGTAGTTACACTTTTTTTTCAGCAGCACATGGAACCTTCTCAAAAATAGACCATATATTATGTCACAGGGCAACTCTTAGACAATATAAAGGGGTAGAGATAATACCATGCATCTTATCTGATCATAATGGAAT